>NW_008751755.1:703223-706303 GCF_000715545.1 Opisthorchis viverrini | reverse complement strand
AGATGTTTCATCCAACTGGCGGTACAGAGGAAGATGAGCCAGAAACACGAACGAGCCACCAATCCTTGCTTATTATGATTGATCAAAAAAACTGACAACCACGTGGAAAATTGATGCAGTTCTGAGTGAGTGGTAGCTTTGCTTAGACATTCTAAAATTGATTTTGTCAGAGCCTACGGTTTTGACAGGCAGCCTTTTCACCTGATTGTTCGACGGCCGACGTCACATTTGGGGTAGATTTACAGCATGCAAACTAGCAACTGATGAGTATGGAATTTTGCGACTAAACTTTTTCGCCATCCACAAAATATACCATTTTTTGTGACACGGGCATAGCGGAATATCCTGTTGGTCCTCATATCCAAGTTTCTATATCTGCTGCCAAGTACTGAGACTACCTTGGTATCCTTCTGCGCCTCACTCTTATAAGTGTGTAGTTTCCTTCCCTCTGGAGA
Organism: Opisthorchis viverrini; assembly: GCF_000715545.1. Taxonomy (NCBI): domain Eukaryota; kingdom Metazoa; phylum Platyhelminthes; class Trematoda; order Opisthorchiida; family Opisthorchiidae; genus Opisthorchis; species Opisthorchis viverrini. The sequence goes on along the minus strand of NW_008751755.1, from coordinate 705,848 downwards.
ACATTAGAATGTTCTGGAACCACAACTAGTTCAAAGAAACTCCCGTATTGGTGAACTAATCGTTTCATCTCGAGTAGGTTATCATCCTCAGGGAGAACCGGTCACTTCTCGGATTCTGTTCATCATAACCTCTGGTTGCCTGGCAACTGGACCGGCTGTGGACGTCAGCAATATCTGCTACCCATACGGTCGATGTGAAAAGAATTACGTCTTCTTTGGCTTTAGCGTAATGTTGCCCGAAATTTTCAACCTTCAAACCAAGAAAGAGGTAGTTTCTTTTGGACCCACATTAGTAAGTAGAGAGCTCATCACTAGCAATGGCCAAGCTAAGAAACCGTCGAGTCAGAACCTCGCATAAACACAAAAGTACAGAGAAGTTCGGTCCAGTTGGTGATAAGTCAGGCAAATACGCCCACATGTGGATAACTTGGAAAATGGATCCATTTCCAGTGTGATTAGTATTCAGTCACCTTTTTCGTTTGTAATTCATTATCGAAACCGGAACCCTACAAGCAACAAGCATACAAGTTGGAATAAATGTCAAGAGACATTGGAGTAAAATGTTTCTCTGCAAGTAGGTCTTTCGGGTTCGGGGTACTGGTCTAAACTTCCGTTATCCGACTCCAAAAAAGCCTCTTCTTGACTAAAGCTTATTAGCAACAAGCCCAAGAGGGCTCAAACACATTTCAAAATGCGATGTACTTCCTAGTAGGATGTTTTCCTGTGTTGCTTTAGAACACAGCAGTCTTGCGGAAGTCCATACTTTCTTATTATCCATTCTCGGCTCAACCGGTGGTTGGATTTCGTGGTGATCGAAAACTAAGATGTATTTGCCGGTTTTCCGGTCTGGCCTCAATTAACATTAGAATGTTCTGGAACCACAACTAGTTCACAAAATCCCGTATTGGTGAACTAATCGTTTCATATCGAGTAGGTTATCATCCTCAGGCAGAACAGGTCACTTCTCGTATTCTGTTCATCACAACCTCTAGTTGCCTGGCAACTGGCCCGGCTGAGGACGTCAGCAATATCTGCAACCCACACGGTCGATGTTCTTGTTTCGAAAAAGAATTACGTCTTCTTTGGCTTTAGCGTAATGTTGCCCGAAATTTTCAACCTTCAAACCAAGAAAGACAGAGTTTCTTTTGGACCCACATTAGTAAGTAGAGAGCTCATCACTAGCAATGGCCAAGCTAAGAAACCGTCGAGTCAGAACCTCGCATAAACACAAAAGTACAGAGAAGTTCGGTGCAGTTGGTGATAAGTCAGGCAAATATGCCCACATGTGAATAAATTGGAAAATGGGCCAATTTCCAGTGTGATTAGTATTCAGTCACATTTTTCGTTTGTAATTCATTATCGAAACCGGAACCCTACAACCAACAAGCATACAAGTTGGAATAAATGCCGAGAGACATTGGAGTAAAATGTTTCTCTACAAGTAGGTCTTTCGGGTTCGTGGGACTCCAAAAAAGCCTCTTCTTGACTAAAGCTTATTAGCAACAAGCCCAAGAGGGCTCAAACACATTTCAAAATGCGATGTACTTCCTCGTAGGATGTTTTCCTGTGTTGCTTTAGAACATAGCAGTCTTGCGGAAGTCCATACTTTCTTATTATCCATTCTCGGCTCAACCGGTGGTTGGATTTCGTGGTGATCGAAAACTAAGATGTATTTGCCGGTTTTCCGGTCTGGCCTCAATTCGACTCGAAGCACAAATTAAGTAACACTTTCAAATAAATAAGACAGATTAAACTGCTTTCCCAACAACCACAAGGACAGAAGAATTGCTAGGAGTTAAAACCTACCGTAGTTTGCCAATCAGGTTTAAGTTGGAAGCGTTCAAGGTCCTTGTCAGCGTCTCCAGATTCTGTCGCGTGTCTCGGAGCACTTGACGGACATTATTCATGTGTACCTGTGTAATTCCCTCCACGGTGTCTCGCAAGGTCTCCAACCTATCAGCAGTGAGAGAGATGGATAAAGTTATTGAACCGTGCTTCACTGTTAGTTTGTGTTATCACTTTATATTTGATTCCCAGTTTGGAAAACCTTTTGGCAACATGGTTGGAAACCTGGAGTGTTTGCCATTGGTTCGAAATGGGTAGAACTGAGACGTTAGGAAGTAAAGTAAGGCACTGTGATGTTCAGTGCCCTTGTTACCTTAATGAGTTACGGGCTTGCTTGTTCGTCGAACAATATCGAAACAGTTCCGTGGGGAATTCAAGGTGATTTCAGTCAAGAGGTTATCGAGAAGCAGTCCATAACTGACTCATACTTATTAGGAATTAGCAGCAAAACTCCAGGGACCTAAGAACCCACCGGCTAGCAGTTGAACAGTCAACCGGTCGGCCACGAGCGGCCGAAAACTTTAGGTGGGTCACGCATCACTGACGACCCTCAGTAGCTTCGCAGTGCTTCTCGGCTTTTTAAGATGTACATTACATTACTTTGAGGACAATATCATGATCAGATTGTTCGATTATTCGCATACTATAACAAGACGGATTGGTTTGAAGAAATTGTTCCTCTTGACCGTCAACACAAGATAACCAAACAATACAAAGATATAAAGTTCTGATATTTTCATCCATAAAACATACATTTATATATATATATATATATATATA
>NW_008751755.1:680760-701714 GCF_000715545.1 Opisthorchis viverrini | reverse complement strand
ATAGATAGATAGATAGATAGATAGATAGATAGATTGATAGATAGATAGATAGATAGATAGATAGTTCGATCGTGAACTCGGAGCGGACAAGTTTGCGCCCTCAATTTAGGCTAATTTTCGTGGGATGTGCATGCATCCACCGACCCCACTGGAGACCCAAACTGAAATCAGAACTGCCAACTTTTCGGAATGCGAAGATTATATAGTTGGCTCCTGGATTCCCTCGCCCTGTTCGGTTCAGTAGTGCAACTCCTACTCTACCAACGTCGCACAGAACCTAACTATTTTGCCGCCAGTCCTTTCCAAACTTGGTGTTTGGGGCTCTCCACGAATTCCCACTTTTCACCAATTCTTTGAATAGCACTCCAATTGAGGCCTGTGTAACGTGGGCACACATATGTTGACTTTTGTGTCAAATGTACTTATGAAATTACACACACCATTGGAGTAGATCGCGTATTTAGTGGTAGCCGCATGAACGTCGATATATGGCAAACATTCCGCAGTACTGGTTGAATTCCTGGGGTCTAAAAATACTCGAATCCGAGGAGCCATCTTCAATACCCTGAACAAAATGGATGGGCGGTCATTTGTTGGACAACTCAATTATAATCCCAGGAGTAATATTTATGCAACCTCTTCCGTGAGCAATCACACGAAGAGTAATCAGGCTGAGCTACTCTGAGATACCGGTCATTTGTTGGACAACTCAATTATAATTCCAGGAGTAATATTTATGAAATCTCTTCCGTGAGCAATCGCACGAAGAGCAATCAGGCCGAGCTACTCTGAGATACAGATGAAACGAAGTTGGAAGATGCGATCACTTAACACTGGATTTTTTTGGTCACATCGGATGCAGTTTGATACAGAATGAGACACTTTCGTCACTTTGATGGACGAAAAATACGAACCGTGAAAAGTAGAAAAAAACACCTAAAAAGCCGTATCGTCAACCAAGAAAATGGAAACCAAACACATACCTGAAGGCATTCTTTGAGGTATATGAATAATGAAAACTTTGTGAGTGTGATGAAGCGTAACCTAAATACTGCTCATGAGTAACAGCCTGGTTCATAGGTCTACGTGGAGGATCTGTTGAACCCACTGATTTTAGGCTCTGTAAAACGGTCTGTAGAAGGTAAAACAACGAATAAGGTGCCATCTTAAAGGACACTACTTATTGTTGAATACGTTCACTGTAGTAGGTTCTCGATAATATCGCGCCGGCTGTCCTCATTACTGATGGCAAGAAAGCCATAGTGTTTATGGAGAACAATATTTATTTATCAATTCGTCGTCCCCCCGTCTATTGTAGATATTGGTCTCCAGTTCAAGCAGGCCATAATGAATGATGGTGTGACAGCTGGAAGCTGCTCACTCAATCGTCATAGGGCAACAAAGATGTCATCCGATCGGTAAGTGGGTGGCGAAATACCGCGAAACAAACAAACGGAAAGCAACATTTTGGAGCAGTCTGCCCAAAAGGACGATACTTCATCAGAAAAATACGAACCAGCGTGTAGCATGCATGGTGTATGACCTGCGACCGCTCCTTGAATGGGTTCCATGGCACAACACCCGTTACATCAAACAAGGACTGACGTATCAGATACGTCTACACCACAGGCGTTATATCATGATCTTTATCAAACTGACCGTGTCTAGTTAAACTGAACCTGAGAAAGTAAATCTACAACAGTGATGAAAAGTTCTTTTCTCCAGTAAAACCTGATTTTTCTAGGGCTTCAGTGACTGCGAACCACACCTCTCAGGTTCTTGTTATCTTCGTGCCATTCCAGAGTTTAAGAAACATGCTCCTGTTGTTTGTATATGAATTCTGGATAGTCGTCAGATCATTGATACAATAAACACGACAAAGTAGTCGAATGTGCGTTAGATGAAATAGGCGAATTATAAAATCCCCGTCCTAAATGTTTCATATTCGTTGTTTTGCGGCAGTCTTAGCACCCTTCACATATGAAATAATCAAAAACGACTTTTTGCGGGATAGGCATTCTGTTCATAGTCACACCACTCTCGTTTGAACGGTCGTCCTGCCGTTCTGGCGTAATTATTTCGGTGAGTCCACACCAAACCGGGAAAGCACTAGACTCGAGTTTCGCTCTTATTAGAGCTCATCAGCAGTGCATACCCGATGGCCGTGCCGGGCTTTGAACCCCGGACATCTGACATGCGAGGCGAGCGTGTAACCACTACTCCACCAATGCACATTGGAAATATCTGAGTTTTTACGTCTGAACAGGCGAACGTGTTCACACTTGAGCGATGTGATTGGTGTGCCCGACTCATCGCATGACAACCCAGTAACTGTCCTGGTTGTCACGATCGATTGACCCGCCAGTCAGGACTTCTCGTTCAGTTAGCGTAACCAACGCCTGAAACCCACTGGGAAACTTTTTGGTTGGTTTTGTCTGAATTTCTCACCTACGATGATCTCCAGCTAAATGTGCTGCAAAGTTATCAATAGCGTTCCTTCTGGAAAACTAAAAGGTAACTTGTGTGAACCCGCACAACGCAAAAAGAAGCAGAGTTAATCTATCCAAAAATTTCATCACATGGGCTTTAAACGGCACTATTCAGGCGGATGAATAATTACTCACATTGACAATCGACTGGCTCTGGGCAGCCTAGTATCCATCAGCCTTTTGATTTCTGCCTGCATATTTGTCTCCAGTTCATCCAATCTGGCGTTCAAATCACTAATGACTGTTGAGCGTGCTTTATCGATTTCCTGCTTCACGTACTCCACGTGTAGATCGATACGCTCCTGGTGATAATGCAGTTCTGTCAGGCGAACGTTGACAATATTCTGTTAATGGGCAATAGCAAGGTCGAACAGAGAAATCAACACGGGCCAGTTTAACTGCGAGGTGAATCGGAGCGAAACGAAAAATATGAGCAATATATTCGAGAGAAAACTACCTTCATTGCACCCAAACAGAGTGAAAGCTCGTATCGGTCTCATAAAATATGGCGAATACGGGAGCTGATATCAGCACGCCAACTTATTACGCGAACCTACGTGATATCGATTAGGTAAATGCACATTGCTAATGGTGTATGCCGTTCACATCCGTGTAGCCGGTAAAGACCAGACCGTGAGAAGTCTAACTGAAGTCAAACTGTTCGGGGGAGTATTTTGATCCTTCCCATATGCCCACACTTGATGAGCTCCAGCAAGACTTTTTGGGAACTATACATCCCCTTCTTTTAAACGATTACTAATAGTTAGCTAATGGTCAGAATCTAAGGAGCCAACACTTTATTCGGTAACAAAGCGCACGCAGAAAAACCCTTATGTAGAAAATTAGAGAATTTTGTAAAGTCCACATTTATGGCCTGGAAAAGTTCTTGGCACGTAGTCAGATAACGCTCAGCAGGGATTTCAAACTATCAGTGTAGCCGGTCTATGCTGGAAAGCGAGAGACTCTGTACTGCTCTTTCATCCTTGTTAGGAATTCTCAGCAGTGAGCATCTCACGAAACCATTGCGAAGAGATTGGACCTCAATGTGGCTTGCGTACCGCCGCGACTCATTGAGCGAATCATCAGCATCAGTGATGTTATGCTGTCGATGATGATAATGATGATCTCAAGAAACTCATAGACATTGGTTTCCGTGACCTTCCGGCCAGTGGTTTAACACCTGACCGTTTGACAACGAGTGGCTGATCAACAGTGCGATTAGACCCCACTTAGACAGGATAGAGCACTGTCCATCCTTCAATTACAGGGACCACATCACGTGGTCAAGTATTGATCGGCTCCTCTAGTGACAAGTACTGAGGAGAAAGTTTCACATGTGAGGTGCACAATGCTAATGATCCCCAACAAGGATACGACCGTTGTACAATGGTTCTTGGTTTCTCAGCATAGATTGGCTTCACTGAAAGAATGAAATATCTATTGTCCATCAACAAACTTTCTCGCATTACAATCAGAGAAAAAAAGAAAGATAGGATGCCAACCGGCTATGGTGCATACTTTTCCACATACGTGTGCTAAACATACAAGTGAGCGTTTGTCTGCTGGAATACACCAAAACTGCACTTTCTTGCTTATCCGTGGAAGTTGCTTACGTAGCTCGAGCGTTACCGTTTTGTACTTGACTAAAAGAACTTACGTTGTAGACTGAGCCTTTTTTATGACTTAATGGGTGCCTAACAAACAAGTGTGATCTGTGGAACTCTGACTACTTTGCATAGTTTGTGGAATCGCAGTCTGCCTACGCATTTCTGAAAATTCTGTTCACGACAAACTGATGGAGAAAATCGAAATACACCTGTCGATAGTGTGTCCCTCTAGTGCGTTTCTGATAGCGACTTGACTTATTTGGCACAAGGAACTTTCGTTTTCCTCTAATTCATCTCTTATCCTCTCACTCCTTCGTTCTTTCAAGTCAAACAAAACCGTGAACGTAGACGTCTACTTTATTCTAACGTGCCTCTCTGAAAGTCACTTTGATACCATGAATTAGGAGCAGAGAATACAGGTGAAAATGAATTTTGACTGCGATCACTTCATCTACCTATTGCTGAGAGTACAACAGCTGTATAGTCGCGGAATGACGGAAGCGTCTGAAGCCATCGCATACTGACAGCTGGGTCCAGTGAACATGTCTAATCAACGCTTGGACTCTGTTTGGAATACTTTTTTGATTGGTCAGTTTCGACGATCTCGAGTGACATATGGGAGACAGCCGTTCACTTCTGTGACACTTTATTAACTAGTAATATTCTACTTGTATATCACAACACGAGGTGTAAAGTTTTGATAAGTTTCCAAGTTCATCTAATTTTGTGGAAAAATTGCCTATTTTACACATGTTGTGAAGCGGTCCCCATCAAATCTGATGAAATACAGCTCCGAACTGTCCATAGCCATGTTTTTGCGGGAGATTACTGAACAGTTTGTGGGCATTTTGTGGTTTCTCTGTATTGGGTAGTGACCTTGACGACAAAGCGATTACAACTTACGAATCTCCCTAATATTATTGTTGTGACGAATGGATCTACTCGTGAAGTACTCTATCTAACTTTATCGTGTAAGAACAGCATCAAAGTTCTACAAGGAGAACGACCAGCTGCGTTGGTGATTCATGCCTTGAGAAGACAAAGCATACTAGAGGACTTGCTCACTCACAACCAGTAGCCTCTGAGATTGCGATAAAGAGGGGATGATCAGAAGGCAATCCGGTGACTTTGAACCGTTTGTTTCATTTCTTTTTCATCTATTTCAGAAACGCCCTGCTTAACCGTTGGTAGGTTTTTTTAAAGGCCAATAATTCTAATTTGCAGGGTGTTAGCCTCCCACAATAATTCCATGGTGCCTACAACTTCAAATACTGATTCAGGCAATCTTGGTAGAAATTGACAACAAGAACGGCATTGAAATCGATATGCAGCCATATCCTGCAGCGTCTCAAACCAGGCACCGTGGGGATCTCGCGTTGCTCATCCTAGAAAGCGAGTAGCACGGATAGCACCCAAACATTTCGCGCTCTCCTTCATACCCCTCTGCCATCGACCTGTGATTCTCACATCTTGTTACGGTTCGATCACGCTACGAGCAAAACAATATGATATGCGGATTGTGGCAATACTCTATCCCCAGCTATGTTGCTTGACCCAGACTCCTAGCACGGCGGATAGTATGAAGACGAAAAACCTCGGACACAAACTTTAATGATCCAACAACACGCGATCAACAGGCGATGCCCCGAGCTTNTCAAAGGAAATGACAAGGCATATATATATATATATATATTCATAGTTTGACCTTGAAGATGCCGGAAGTTCGCTAGCACACATAAAAATACAGTTTTTTTGGGGGGATATTGATATCCCCAACACATCTGTGTTCATTGAAGTGACGGGGGAACACACGGCGGGTTTTAGTACAACATCTCGAAGGATAAGTTGTGAAAGATAGTACCATTTTCAGAAAAGATCCTCTAATATGGACCTGACCTTAGCCCAAGAATAGCCGTTTTCGACTGCATTTTTGACAGAGTTGACAGTAGTTGCCAGTCAAGCCTTCACACAATGGCGTTTAAGTATGGATACTTGGATGAATTAGAGATTCGCTGGTTGATGGGACAATGGAGATCAAGATTCTCTAATCGCGTTAATGTCACCAGCAGGGCTTCACATGAACCAACCCTCGTACCAGTGCGCTTCACAATCCTCCGTCACTGCTTCCTCTCGAACGCCTCATGCAGGTTGATCAGTTGTAAAAGGCAGACTTTACGTGCGAGGATTATGTGGCTCCTCTTTAAAATAGTTCACACCCGCTGCCTAACTGTTCCTCCTTCTGGAGGTTGTCATTTGACCATTTCAAAAGCTGTGTTTTAACTAACGAAGGCAACCAACAGTTTAAGGTTTGTCACACTGGTGCATACATGCTGGGCGAGGTAGAAAGATCCCGGCACGATCCCGCCCGGAAGGCGACGGTCATAATACGAGTATTCTGGGTTCTTTGCATATTATTCGGGAATTTCCAACCGACAACGTTTCTGCATTCATTACACGTCCCATAAAAGGGAACTAAAGCCGGTCAAGCAGAGATCCCAGCTGCCACAAAAGGCAAAGTAAAGGGGCTCGAAATTTGTGGCAGATAAGTATCAAGTGCTACAGCGGAGCAGTCCCAAAAATGTACACTTTGATACATTGGAAATCGGGACACCCCACACCGATCTCATTTATACATGGCATACCATCTGGGGTGATCTTTGTGAAGAGTTGCACAAATGTCTTGGCAGCGAAAGACTACATCCCCATAGGTCACAGTCTAAAGCCGCTTATACCGCACTAAGGATGTCTAGAATAGTCCCCAATGGATGTTAATGAAGCAGCATTAAAGGACAGACTTCCGATGCTAGTTGTTCAGTTTCTACTCAAGATATGTTGACTTGCTACGGTCACTTGGATGGGAAATCCTTCAACTGCTTTGACGAATAGTCTATTCAGAGACAGAATGTGAATCGAGGTTCCTGCGTTCCAGCCGTTGACAAAGTGACTGAACGACTGACTAGAGGACTACAAAACCTTGGATAAAAAGTACAATGAGAGCGGCATTAGAAGATCAGAAGAAAACGGTAATCAACTACCCAAAAGAAGCATGCTTCTTATCCACAACCTAAAGTTCACGACCAAAGTACATTAATACAGCAAGTTGTAGTATTTCAACTTGAAGCGTCCCACAGCCATTCTACTGTTTACGCTAGTTAACAGTGTATTTCACGTACTCTCCACATGTCACGCATAATAAACGGATCTCACAAACATCAGCCGAACCGAACAGTTGATACGTGCATACGAGCATCTTGATAGTATCGATCAAAGTGAGTCAAAGTCACAAGGACAAGGAAAGTTAAATTTCTTTGCAAATGCAAATAACTTTTTTGAAATGCAGTCGTACCGATTCCACATAATCAGGCAGTCCTACGAGCCACATTGCTGAAGGCCATCCGAACTCGGTCAGCAGACTGATCAATCTATATCGGCCCCTGGAACAATTCTTCTATCCAGTTGGAGCAACGGAAATGAAAGCTTAAATTCACAACTTGAAAGGTTGCCATGACGGACTGAAACTGTCGTATGACATGATCCATTCTTCCTCGGAGAAGTAACTAACTGACTAAGGTGAATTTCAGACTGTCAGCGACTGAGTGCCTTCCTCAAAACTTCCACCGCGAGTTTTGCCGCAAATAAACGTAAGACCCTTCACGGCAAAACTGTGCTTGTCTGCGCCCGTCGTAAAAATGGAGAAGTTTTAGCTAATTGTTCGGAGGGGAACACTGCTGAGATCTACTGCATGTAGCGACCACAAGTTACACTGTGGTCATACAAAGAGTGAGTGAATGAACAACTGTCCAAGCTACACTAATTTTGTGCTTATCAGTTTTCTTGCGTCTGTGGAGCTCCTCATTCCGCTGCTTCAATGAGTGTGGCACCGTGTGGCACTTAATCATCGCAATTTTGTCTGGAAGGAACATGATATCGTGCAAACACTGCCACTGGCTTTGTATTCATGAAACGGGTCACCGCAAATCATCCATGGTTGACAAGATCTCAGATGTAATGCAGTGTTAAATCTGTTTGCTTTCAGAAAAATCTATTGGTAGTTCATATCTTGACAGATAGACCTTGTCGAATAGAAAATAATCACTGAACCGCACGTAACATGTGATCCAAATACTTGAGTAGATCCATCTGGTCACTGTGGCCTCTGCGTTAAGCCACTTTAATCCGCGTTCTCATTGAATGCGTACATGTCGATGACTCCATCTTACACTCTGACGATGAGACTTTGAAAGGTAGTGTTTTGTGTAAATGATTGTGTAAAACCGGAGAATATGGAACTGAGGAAGCCATTTCTCTACATCCACCAAAACTATGTAATGAGGGTATTGTCGTGATGGATATCTATCATGAGGAAATTTGTGAAAGTAATTTTTGAACCTAAACGGGTCTTATTTTTGCCAGAAAAAATCGATCATCAGTGGTGATTCTCGCTCGCATAGACTTTAAGGAACTAAACATGAAGATTGGTAAATGTCACGACACAGAGAAGTAACATTAGCTCTAAACCTTATCGGGCGTCAGCAACTGATACGGTATAGAATTGGTGCGGCCTTAATCATCACCAACTTTTAACTACTTACACGGTAATCAGTAGATACGTCACTCACCTCTCGACACCCTTGGCACTGTTCCTCAAGTAGATTAATCTGCAAGTCATATTCAGTATGGATTTCTTCTCGTCGTAGAACAAGTTCCTGTTCAACCTCATTATTTTTTTCCAATTCCCAGGAGTACAAATGTGTGAGAAAATTCTGTAAGGGAATAAGTACACATCTCATGGTTAAGCAGTACGCAAGCGGACTTGAGAGCAAAAGGACCATTCGAGTACACTGAATATCTAGTTAAGTAACAGGCCCTGCGATTGTTAGGCGGAGATATATTAAACACATGGCTGCCTGTGCACCATGCATTGTGCTGCATGCACAACTCTACCTCGTCGAACAAGTGCTATTAATCGATATTAAAACAAGCTGCCAATCAGAATTGACTTGTTGGATCCTTCGCGGTTTGTCCAAAAAGGACCTCACTCATTCCTGGTGTCAGTGGTTTCCTCAAAGACGTGCATCAGCCTTAAGAATTGGGACCTAAACTACGATGATGAGTATAGTTTTCACGTGCGCGTTTTGTTTCACACCCAGAATGTTGGGATGCTATCGATTTCTACAAATCATACATGGGATATACACACATTCACGTAATGATACCCAAAGCGAACGATAGGGGAAAATTGCAAAGACGATCTGAGGGTAAGTGGGATATACACACATTCACGGTAATGATACCAAAGCGAACGATAGGGGAAAATTGCAAAGACGATCTGAGGGTAAGGTAATTTTATTTTTAAACGGTAAATTTGTGGTGCTATTAGTAAATTTTCCTATCAAAAACTGGCTAATTCAAAAAGCCTGCATGGCTGATTCTTCATACTGGACAACCGGACTCACGCGAGATGTTGCATCATTTGTATGAACGAAAAATTGATGCGCTCGAGAAATCCAATGCTGCCCTGTGAGGCATTGATAATGAAATTTGGCTTTGAGTATCTACTACATAAGACGAATTCCCTTATTAGACTGTCAGAAGGCAGTTGTTTTTTGCGAACAAGTCCGTATTGATTTCTGCTCGTTCGTTGGCAATATATGTGTGTGACAAATTAAGTAAAGTGCAAAAATGCAAAAAATGGTTACTTTGGTACCAACTTACTTCTCGAACAGACTGTTTTATTTGATGTACAACGCCATCAAAACGTACAGCGTGTGCTCCCAAAGCAAACTGTTCAAACAAATTGTTTGAAATGGGGAACGATTCAACATGTTCAGACACTTCTTGGGGCTCTTCGACGTTTTCGTTTTCCTCTTCCGGCTCGAAGGGACACTCCGATTGTGGCTCCTGGGTAAGGATGCCTGAGTAGCTGGGATTAGATAGTACTTTCTCCAACACTGTTTGACCAACACCGGTGACGCTCTCGTGTAAACGTCTAACTGATTCAACCGCATCTTCCATGGGAAGAACACGAAATTGAATCCATTCCTTTTCGTTCTTACCCCCACGTTCAACATCGACGCTGCTACTTGAAGTCAATGAATTCGAGCCTCTATTTGAATGTAAGATGCAGTCGTTCCACAGAAATTTCCTGGCTCGTCGGATTAAAAATGTTGCACTTTTTAGGTGTTCGTACTGATCAGTAGTTTGTTCGTCCTGTGTATTCATGAAAACGGCGGGGAATCAAAAAAAAGTATCGAAACCAAGCAAACCAAAGAAGTATGCATATGTATTTTTCTCTCTTTCGAATCCAGCATTAGACACAGTGGACCATGGCTGAATAGCTTCGCCAAACGACCCATCACGAGTTGGACAAATTGACCTCATAGTTTTAAAAACAATAGAAAAATTCAAAATAAGTTCGAATGAACGTATTCTCTGGACAGGTATATTTTTAAAAAACTGGTGCTATCCTCTATGAATATTCAGCAATATACAATCATTCCGGGTCGCGAGAGTTGTTGATTCAATATGCGATAGAGGTCCGGAACAAGTTAATCCACGAATTTGTTAACTCATGAAATGTATATTTTACGAAGAACTCAACGCAGCTCTCTTCGCGTTGTGGGGTGCAATCACAATGGCGAGGTGTTTCAAGCTGTAACGTTGAGCTCAATACGGCTTGGTGGTTTAGGTGCGAACTCACTATCCGTGGTTCGAACCCAACCCTGGCAAATCCACTGGGTTAGGGAAACCTGGTAGCGCAACATCCCTCCTGCTTCTTTCGAATGATGTGATAGCTGAAGGATTAAGACAGTCGGGTAAGGAGTGGTTCACTAGCCCAACAACTAAAACCGCCGTTTACATATGAAAAGTTCATGCAGAGTCAGTCATTACAAGAATGATCAATAATTGGACAGACCGGTGCAATTTATCACACTTTTCGTATCCGAAATCCACTAACGGCAAAGTTGAGCACGGGACACTAGGTATTTTGTCATGTGTAGATACCCTGCTTCATATAGACCATTTTGAATTATGGAGGAACAGTTGTTTCATTAGCATTACTCTAAGATTTTTTTAGCTTTCCCTAGATTACTTCTATTAATATAACTGCCGTGTTATTTCGTGATATGAGAGGACTGACGGTTGGCCACACTGTGTAAATATTGGTTAGTTAGGACAACCGAATTGGCAGATTTGAGCCACTCTTGCTCCGTCATGAGCCCACCGGGCCCAGACAGGTCGACAATGAGATTTCATTGCAGAGTGAACTAGTGACTTGTTGAACCGAAGAACTACCATGGTTGTAGTCTGCGGTAGGTGAATGGCGTTTGCGGAATATTATGTCAGTCTAAACGAAGTGTTGTTAGGTTTTGGCCTAAACTCCACTTTTGCCGTCTGAAACTAGTAAACGAAGGGATGAGAAGTGAAAAGTCTGTGAACGATGAACCATCAATGTAAGGATCTTCAGAAGTCGGCTTTCATGATGTTAGAGGTTCATGGGCAACCGTAATGCACTGAGCCCCACAAATGCGTAGGAAACTGGGTACCTGGTTGAGCCGACCCTGAGTGTCCCCACCGCCTCACCACTTCATACCGAGAATTTCGAGTCTCCACTTACTCAAATCTTCATGAAAACATCAGCACCTTTTACCAAAGAACTCAATCAAACAGCGTATACTACAATCGGTTAGTACTACTTATACTTCATCCTCTGGAGCTATTCGGTTTCCTGTCTGAACTGGAGTGAGTGATTCACTAGCTGTTTAAGGATTTCAATCAAAGAAACGAAGGTCTGTCCTATCGAGGTCTTTCTAGGATAATAGCATATAAGCCATAAATAAGAAGCCATCGGAATGTCAGCCAGTTCCGGAACTCATTCCGTAGACTCTGCTTTCTAATGTCTATTCCGGACATTGTGAAAGCTAAAGTCCAGTCGGATCCTCGCTTGCACCACACAAATATGTTTTGGTGACTAGTTTCCGTTTTTCCCACTATCCGTACACTTTCAGAATATGTCGACCCACCTTCAATCAAAAGGCTTTAAATGAAGGACATGATTAACTGGGCCTGTGAGGCTGGTGAACCCGCTGTTACGTGTTCTGCTCCAACTTATGACTCACCGCACTCGGTTCCAATGGCTCCTCATCAACTTTCTCAACTCCAAAGAATCGCATACAGGCCTCTTCGTATGCCGAAATAGCACCTGCGACATCTGGACCGTATGTATCCAAAATGGCGAGTTGTTGTCGTCGGTTCTTCACATGACTGCAAGATACAAGTAGACAGTTCTCGAATAGATAATAAAACTTCAATTCCAAATGGTAAGGGGCGACTTGTGTGTTGAGAGAAAAAGTTGGACAAGTTAAAAAGGGGGTCAGCCTTTGCTGTCCAAACTTAAGTTAACCAAGTTTCTGATTGGAAATCAAAAGGATACTGAATTATCGGAACACACTACCCATGAAGATCATTAAAATCCTTGGACAGCTCCGAGAAGAGCGAGACCGCTCCTGGACTGTCGAGGAGTCCACTAACGGACAAGGAGTTATACTATGATATCTCGAATATCGTGCCAAATGGGACATGAGAATAGCTTTATGCAGCACATTCGGTTGAAGAATAGTATAAACGGGCGATTCAACTAGAATTCAGTTGAGTTTCCCGTTAAAACCAAAAACGTTTAGCAAACGAGTAAACGTTTTGAATATTCCTCTTCTTTTCGGATTTTTTTGGGGGTTTGAAACATTCCAGAGCTCTACAAGAAAGTCGGTATTGATGAACCCTAACATGGATAAGACAGCCCACAACTTGCTAAAACTTTCAAGCGTGAGGTGATCTCATGTGTTTGAAAGTGACGTTTCGAACTGACTGAGGAAAACTGATGTTTTGGTGATCACAACCAGCAGGCACTGAAAGAACCACCCGATAATTTCGCTGCTGGGTAACTGCTAATCGCCAACCATAGGGAGCACAGCGACAGAAAGCCGAAAATTCATTCCAGCTTAAAAAAGTTTACTATTTATTAACGTCTAACAGTAATGATTAATAAAACAGATAAATAAGAATACTTAACTTGCTTTTCCGGTATTAATTTTTCAGAAATTCAGAAATTCGTGTGAAATGGATGAATATCTATTGTCCACATGAAACAGTGAGCCTGTCGAAAACTTTGCACCAAGGAGAACCGAAAACGTGTCAGATTTCCCGAAGTTCCTAATTAGTTGTTTAGTGTTACTTCAATTCCGCGTCTACCCAAAGCGAAGTAGTCCCCATCGTTTCCGGAATTGCGTAATCATTTGAGGGGGCAGATGATAGCTGGACGAGTGCTTCTGGCACGACAGTGTCACCTAATCGATTGTCATAGTTCATCTGTGTGATCTCCACTCAGGCATCAAATGACGTAGTCCACTAGATAACTCATTCCAAGTACAGTTCACACCGGAAAAGAATGGTTATCAGTAGGTCAGTAAGTCTACCAAAACTGTGGCTGCACCGTAACACTCACATAGACTTTAGCTGATTGAATAATTGGTCTACTTTCTCCATTCTTTTATCCACCTGTTCAACCGTTGGAGATTTACGTACTCGCTCAATCGCTGATTCGAGCTCAGTCAGTTTGCTTTGAACGCGCTCGGATCCGTTCTTCCGTTCCATCTTAATTCGCTGAAGGAGACGAGTGTGTATGGCCTCAAATGGCTTGACTCCAAATGCTTGCCAGAATTCAGCGAGAAGTTCGCAAAAGTGATGAATCGGTTGTACCAGCGCTTCCTGGTGAGTAGTATAGGACTGAGAAAACGATTTCTGAAAGGGAAGAAAGAAAGAAAGAGTCATACATTTACCTGAATCATCAGCGGTGCCTGTGTTTATATCAGGTTTCAACAAGAACATCTAGGAAATGCTTAGTTAATTATTTCATCCGGCACGTGTGAAACAGCGGCCTCAGAAAAGACGAGAAGTGTTTTAGTGCTTTTCCCGATGCCTTTTAGCCGATGTCTCACGAAGTACCGAGCCACGTCATAGGTATGAGGCAGCAGAAAACGCCGGGATGAGTAGGATTTTCGTTGAACAGAAAATTCTAGTGTCTTCTCCGACATTTTGACAGGAGGTAGACTTGTAAATTTGCTTATGATGGCTTAAAACAGGACAAGAAAACAGTAGTTGGAGAGCTTATCGATTTCACATGACTGTAATCAGCGAGCAGTCAACCGGCTCTCTCTGCATGGTTATGATTGGTATATTCCGGACCAATCTGTAAGCCGCTTACTGTCAGTCCGGTTGGCAAACAACTCTCTAGGGTTAGCCAAAATCGCCTGAGCTTCCGGACAAACCATTTTGGTTTGCACGAAACCGGATCCTGCATGTTAACTGAAATGATCTCAAAAGCTGATAAGAGACTTAATCGGAGGCATGATACAGGGTAGATAAATCGGAAAGCTAATTTCGGTTTCACGGTGTGTTTTGAGTTTAAAAGGTAATGCAAAGTGTCATCTAAACTATGGATTGACAGCTCTGCTGGGACTGGATATAACTACCTTGATAGCCGTTGTGTAATGTCCAATACATTAGCCAAAACTAACGAAATCATTCCAAAGGAGCTCGGGAACGAACTGATGTAGAAAGCACAGCAAACGAACACCTCGTCAACAAAACCCATAGCGTAAACACGAAGTTATCTTTGAGAATCATCTATAGTGTGCCTTGCCGGCATTCTAGGGCCCATCGACTGCAATTTTTGGGAACAGTGAAAGCCACTGCAATTTGTCTTTAGAATCTGATGTTGTGAAAACGAGAGCAGTCCTTCCAGAAGCTCAGGTAACATTGGCCAAGCTGCGACAATGGCTTGTGCCGACCAGCGTAACATGCCAACCACCGGTTGGCCCAGAATAAATCAGCGATTACGATACTTGGACCGCCTATTGACTACCAGGTGACCTGTACCACGTAAAATCGATAAAGTTCCGGGATACTTCCTTTCTGTTTTGTTTTACGTTACATCGCAATAGAATGTACGAGTCTCAGGACGATTTTGCCAAAGATACCTTCACCCATCATCTGTTTTTTTTCAACGTTTGGCGAGTTGAAGCCTGGCATCTTTCAATGAAGGTTTGGTCAATCCTTATTAATTGGAAAAAGGAAGTCACTTTGGATAGAAAAGGCTGATCAAACATAAGCGAATGATGGATGCGTTTTTGGGAGGCCGTTTTGACTGGAAAGAGATTCTTGGCTCCAGGGGGTGAAGATGAGGGAAGACTGACAGCCCTCCTCAAGGTGCAATGAAGGAAGCTCATTGCGGATAAAGTGAGGGATCCGTGTACACGCAGACGTTAACAGGGTTGATGCAAAATAACTTGCATATCAAAAGAACAATTGGGGACAAATGAACTGAACTCTCATCAATATCATTGGAAAAACTTACGTCAAGAAAATTCAAGTTGTTCTCAAAACTTCTTTGTAATGCTCCTATGATCGGGATACATTGTGTTTCGAGAAGCTTCGATGCCTCTTCTGGAGAGTTGAACAGTTCGCTCTCGATCATGTGGTCCTGAATGGAAAAAACGGGAAAAGTAGAGGGCCCGTGAGTTTGAAACACAATAACTTTTAGGGTTGCACGAGAACAGATCAGTAACTGAGATTTTCGAGATGGAGAACAAAGTGCCGTATAACTCGACTTATGACATAAAATTTACATGAAATTATCAAAGCCCGGTGACAGACCGTCTGTCTGTCATATACTCACAGAGTGCAACATAAAAATTAGTATACTCAAAAACTAAGAGAAAAATAGATTGCTATCAAAAGGCGGCAGTCCGTCCTACGGAGGGATGGCTTAGGACCTATCCTGAGGGTGCGCATTTCTCTGGGGGGTGGCTTCGAAGATGCACTTTTATAGTCCATGTCAAGATGGTCTCATTGAAAGTGTGGTTCTTTCGGGAATAATCGCGCGTGCCTGCCGGAGGATGCACAAATGTAATTTATCAATAAACCCATTTCTTCTATTGCGTACAATTTGACATTCCAACATAACATAAGGAAGCTCTGAGGCTACGTCTGCCTGATGTATCCAAGAATGGCAAAAACAGTGATGCTATGTCAAACAACCTTCATTCGCTTTATGAGTAGTGTGCTGTGTTTTTATAAAATAGGGTACGATGTCCCGAATGTCGTACAAACCGTCAAGAAAATACGTTACGCAACTCGAAACTCGGAATAAACATCAGGGAAGCTTTGTCCAGTACGTCCAGTTGGGAGACATCACAGATAATAGATTTGGTTAAGTCTCTGCTTACCAAATGAATTTAATTCATAAATGAAAGCTATCTTCTTTGTTTTTTTCTAAGGAAATCACCATCAAAGTGATTGTGGGCACTTCTGTCTTGAATCCCACACTTTCGTCTAAAGGGTGCTAGACAAGTGATTTAGCCACCGAGAAACTAGTTGGACCGCATTAGAAAAATCAATTTTGATACTTTCGTCAGTTCACAGATTGATAAGATATATGAACAAGTAGATCCTGCAGTTTGTGTCTCGTACATCTTCAAGAGTTGGTAGTGTTGGACCGGTTACCTTCGGGTTCTCATCGCCGTCCTGTAGAACCCTGCCAAACATAGTTCACAGGTCAATCATTCTGGATCAGAAAACAGAGATGATACTAGCCTGACACAAGGTATCTCTCCTTCTATCTGAAAAGTCATCCACACAGTCGTCAAAAGTATGGCGAAGTCATTTATAAGGCTTTTTCAGCAGAATGGATGAGAAACTTGGTCAAGTTCTCCCCCACTAACAACATTAAAAAATGCCCTATTATTTTCTTGCACCCGCCTATTTAGCTCCTGTTGTTTCTATAATAGGTGAACAGATACCGTTTCTGAAGATTGTGGGTTTGACTCTTAACAATACTACCAGAAGGGTCAGCTTGCTGAAAGCAACCACTGAATGCCCGAAATCCACCGAGACTCTCAGCTCCGCTAGATGTTGACCAGACAGACAACACCCCCTCAACATGCAACGCTTCACAGCCTTGTATCAAACCCAGACAGCGCGAGTCAGCGTTGATCAAGGTCAGACAACGCCCCCTCAATATGCAGCACGTCGCAGCCTCGTACCAAAGCCAGACGTGTGCGTCAGCATTGGACCAACTTCAGACACTGTCCCTCCAATAAATAGCTTGAGACCGTTGTGCATTCGCACTCGCACGCACTCGCGCTCTCACACTTGTTTGTTCGGAATATAGCGATTGTGTTCCCTTCTGTGATTCTTTTTTCCCCGGCATTAGGCACTGGAGCGGGTCAGCAGCACATACCACAGATTGACGAATCAGCAGGTATAAAAAATATCTGTCAACATCTGGCCAAAACCTGTCCAATTATGGTGTATCGAAAGGTGGAAAGTTGCTGAAAACGTTCTCTCAAGAGATGGAAAAAAGAAACTTAGATTAGTGTCGCACGATCAAGCTTGTTACCCTAAGTGGACTTTCAGTGGCCCATCAAGGACCGTGGGCGTCTAACGCTTCTATTGTAGCGAAATTCCTGGGGAATAAAATTTGAGATAGAAAATACTTTGGGATGGAGAGGAGCAAAATAGTCGTTCTCCTTTCCATATAGACTCACTTGAAATTTTTTCAGCTGATCAATACATCCTAGTGAATGTTGTTCATACTTTTCATAGACCGAATGCAGAAACGTTTGGTTTGCTTCATCTGTCATGTGGAGAAAGAAGATAAATCAAGAAATTTCGGATCCGAATGTGATCATATTTAATTCAAATTTACTTCACTTGCTGCGTGGCTAATAATATTCATGATAATCGGGTTTAGAGATCTCTTGTTGTGTCGGGGTTAAGGTGCACTTATTGATTGTGGGACTTCAAGTTCAACTGACTCGAATTACCTAAGGTAAGGATTACAGACCTGTGTGACAGATGGCCCAGTGTTTAGGTGTCTATGGGAGACTTAGCCCTCGGGACCTATTACTTGGTCGCTTGTATTCAATTTCCTGATTATTTTCTCAGAAGGCTGAAATTCTCATTCATCCACTTACACATCGAGTTCTTCTGCGTAGAATTTCATCCTTATACAAGGCATATGCCAGTTTCATATTCTTCCTTCATCTTTAGGAGTTAGACCTGAAAGACTAGGCTTGACATCCATCGAACTCGGACTCCCTCTACAGACCTGTGTGACAGTTGGCCAACTGTTTAGGTGTCTAAGGGAGACTTGGCCCTCGGGACCTATTACTTGGTCGCTTGTATTCAATTTCCTGATTATTTTCTCAGAAGGCTGAAATTCTCATTCATCCACTTACACATCGAGTTCTTCTGCGTAGGATTTCATCCTTATACAAGGCATATGCCAGTTTCATATTCTTCCTTCATCTTTAGGAGTTAGACATGAAAGACTAGGCGTGACATCTATTGAACTCGGACTCCCTTATGTCTGAGATACTAACGCCCGGTCTTGAGGAGATTTTAAGGAATTGTTCGGGAGCCAGCCGCCCCAGTAACCGAACATCACATCATTTGGACGCATGTGTCACGTGCAGGACACGGGTCAGACGTAGGCATGCCCTGATTGATCAGAATTACAGCCAATCCGAGTCGAACACCTTGACTCGACGGTTCTCGCCCCCCTCACGGACATTCTGGTACGACCTTGTGGAACACTCTGTGACTACCCTATATATATACAGTTGTACTGATTTCCCTTTGTCTCCATAAAGGGCTGTGTAGAGCTACCGTGCCTTTTGCTATACCGTAGTGGGCGGAGCAGGAAGCCAAGGGACCGACACAAAGTTGCACTACCGTTCAGCAAGTTATAACAGGAATCAATACCCTTTCCATGCCGATCGAATCACATTCTTGAAGAATGTGAGTCAAATTCACTGAAATCACGCAGTTTCCATCATGTTTCTGTGAGGTAAGTTATCTACTCACAACCTTTCAGTAATGTGACGGAAATTTTTTCTTCCGTCCCTTCACACATTTTTGTGATTCAATATCCCTGGCATCGATGAGAGTGGGCAGACAGAGGCGTCAGCTAACTATCCCAAATATGCTTCACTGTTTTCCAAAACATTATTGTGTCAAAAAGCTTCCATATCTTTACTAACGCAGTAACTTTTTTATCACCAATTCACGAAGCATGCTGTTGTTGAATTCACGGTGGTAAGGAAACACTGAAGATAAAACAGAATATTTACAGTCTCCGCAGCACTTCACCAGCGCTTCAAGTGGATTCTACCATTCGACTGTGTTGGGAATTCATCGGTTCTCTTATTCGCCGGAAAATAATCCGGGACACCGCTTTATTTCACGGAGGATAGTTCAGCAGACCTAGAGTCCACGACCCAGATTTGCATCTCTCCATGGACCATTTGAAAAGTGGCTCCCGATCCAGCCTTAATAATTGTCTGCACATGTCGCTTCACTACTAAAAACATCTGAAAAGAAGTAGAACGGATAACACAAGCGTGATGTGAAGTTTCAAACTCTCCAGTGTCTCCTGGGGTCATTCCCGTTCCAGCGGGTCTTCTCTTATCTGGAGGAAATAACGAAAACGAGAAAAATCTGGACTTGGCTGTTGTGTCCATCACAGATCTTTACAGTATACGTCTTTGATCATGCCTGGGTTTAAGTACTGGAAACGACTCGCCAGAAGCACGTGTTCACCTAAGTTCACAAGTGCATCCTGGAAGCATCTGGGTCGCCATATCTAAGCGGATGCATATGATGACGTTTGAGTGACGTGTTTAGTTTACCTAACCACTAGTAATTGTCTTGGTTACGTCAACCGAGTGACCCCCCTCTTACGGCTTCCCAAGCACGCTTGGAACCAATCGGAACCTTTTCGAATCTGGATTTCCTGGAATAGGTCAAAATTCCTTGTACTTCATTTGCATAAGATTACTAACCAACTGCCTATTTCGCGTACAACCATAATGCTGTATATAAAGTCAGAATGCCTTACTTTATGACACGTATCTGTTTAGTAATGTAGGAGACGTCAACTGAACTGCCCCTCTATTAGTTTTGCGTTCAGTATATCTGCAGCTCAAAAGGAAGTGTTTTCATTTCGATATGAATGCTGCTGTGATACTAATTACTCACCCCAATCTTTGAACATTTGTTGAAATCTTTGCATCCACTCTCCTGTGACATTGGTTGCGTAATTAGGCGGGGTCATCAGTTTGCTATAGTGCATAGGAGGAAAATGAAAGACAAGCATTCACGTTGAACTGTCTCTCAGGTACATAGCGCGGTGGATATTGACAGTGTCTAGCTAAGGGTACAAACAGCATGGCTAATCCACCTCATGGTGCTTGGTGTGGAACAGTGATCTGAATGGAACAGTGTTGATAGACTACTTCATGGAGGTAAAAGTGCTTGAATTTTGGGAAGCTTGGTGGAAGTTTTGGGATTTCCAGGTTTCACTCAGACTTGTTCCTGCAATTCTCACCTATCTCTAGTCTTGGAGTGAGTATTCTGGTAGATCCAACGCCAGTTTTTAGTTGAATCTCTCATTTACAAATTTCGAATGACAAAACAGACGCACAGTTCGGTTGGCACAGTTTCACGGATGACGACCCCATCATGTGTAGATTATAAATACCAGAATTCCAATACTTCCACGTGTAAGTACGATTTCATATTTTTACGTAACCAACTTTGGAAGCTAGTTTAAGAGGCTCAAGTCGGCCTTTTGGGAGTTCAGATGCCTCATTATCGTTGGAACTCTGTTTTATGGGTTCTTAAGCTGGTGCCCTATTGTAGCGATGTCTGTCCCACAGTGGGGGTAAAATTGGGAGTCTAATGCCTGGAGAAGTAGGTTTCTACCTTCGAGAAATACACTTATTTGCAAGTCAATCTG
>NW_008751755.1:675171-680516 GCF_000715545.1 Opisthorchis viverrini | reverse complement strand
TCGAAAACAGTCCGATTTGGGTTCAAGTAGAACATAAGGTTGACGGAAACTTGGGGACTGCGCCTACCTGATGAGCCCCAAGAAGGGCGAAACCGGTCGTGGGTTGTCGAAGAATTTTCAGTAACCATGTGATTAGTTTCCTTTATAAGTTTCTACCTTATTTCAAACCAACCATGAATGATGTACCAATCAACTCAAGTTGTGGTTTTTGAAGCGTTCCGATCACAATGGTTCTTCATAGAAAAAAGGTCCCGAGAATCTTAAAAACTAAGGCGGAGTTAGGGTGTATTGACAATCCTAGATAAATCTCTTCACCAAAGAACCACATGAAGTAGATAGGGTGTCTTCGGCTTCCAGTAAACTCTAATCTTCACATTTCCCCCTTACTTGAGAGTAGCCGTTTTTTTCTTCACAAAAAAGCTCCCGAATCGATTTAGGAGTGGCCCTTTCTTTCAACCAGATTTCCACTGATAGTGAAGCCAAACAGAATGTTTGGTCAAACTGATGGTTACTACCACTTCCAACCTTCATTCTATCTTGACATCTCCTGTAAATTCTTTTATTCCAACTATCCTGACCACCCACGTTTTAGTTGGTGTATACCCACTGGTGTTCGACCTGTTTGCTAACAATTCGATCCATCCCGCACCGCTGACTTCAACTGCTCTGGGTGTGTTAACATAGACCCTCATACCGAAGTCAACTCGTCGGTATTTGGAATAGCAACGTTGATGTAGGTTGGTTAGCAGTCACCCAGGCACTAAAATCACAGAAATATGATATTTACAGTCCCCTGAAACTCGTCTCCGAGTCAAGTAGCATTGAAGTGTGAACATCCTGGTGTTTGGCAGATATATTGCCGTTGAGGTTCACAATCCTGGACTTGGTGAGAGTAGCTAGCATTCTGTTGACAGATTATGAACGGGGAATGCCTACTTAACTTGTGTGTACATACTGACGTCACTAGCGTGCCAGCCAGTCAGGATGACCTCTGGTCCTGCATTTACCGCAAAGTTTCCTATTCGGCTCTAACAGTTGGGAATAAAGCCACCCGGGAGAAATCGAAGTCACCTTGAACGCCTGAAATCCCCTTGCCAATTTTGTCATCCGCGAAGTGGGAATCACAACAAAGAAGCTCTTGTTGGTTTTGGTGCTTCGACAAATCAACCTACATCAGAATAATACAGAGAGCCATTTTCGTTAATTAAGGATTTTAGTGCAAAGGAACTCTCTCCCAAGGAAATTTTGGACGGATGGATGGACTGGAAGTAAAGCATTTCGATGCGCAGTTCAGCCAATTTCTAGTTTCAGCCTTTCCACACAGGTCTACACCTAGGAATCCGTGGGCCTGAATAGTCTCTCTCTGGTCGCCTGGGGGTCTGGATGGAATTTCGACAACCAAAATGTCACAGTCTTCCGGGTGAAAACAGTCTACACAAATTCATTCCTCAAAAAACGGTACTTTGTTACTTCACAATACCTAGATGGATGATGAATGCAGGCTAATTAGGGATGCGTCACCATGATCCTCAAATTTAAGAACGATCTAACAGGAACGCCGTCGAGATGGAAAGCCACCATAATTTGACGGTCAACTTGGGATTCATGAAATGCCGGTGCTAAACTAAAAAGCTGACATCCATTAGGTTGCATGATGCTGCTAAAGTGACGTCACACTTTGCCGGTCCACAGTGGTAACTTGCAAATCAAATAGTCCCGTCTAAGACGGAGCGGGATGACTGAGAACTGCGGTACCATCAAACTCTCGTTGTGTGTATCACTTTTGCTTACGCCAAAGTTTATGATCGACTTTCATTCTTTACTGAAATAAGGATGAGGGATTAGTGACATTCTGTTTGGAATATTTGAGTTCACATTCACGAAGAACGCTTGGCTGCAAGAGTTTGTTAAAATAGTCAGGAATGCATACAGCTCAGTGGAAGCATAAATTTAACCCGATGAGTGAAACTTCCATCTGAGAAGTCGTTGCTCGAGGAGCCAATCAACACGTGTGACCGCGTGATGTGGATCCCGTGATTGAAGGATGAGCGGCGCTATATCCTGTCTAAGTGCGAGTTAATCACACTGCTGATCAGCTACTCGTGGCCGAACGGTTAAGTGTTCAAACCACTAGCCAGGAGGTCGCGGGTTCGAGACTCTTCGGAGTTTCGTGAGATGCGCACTGCTGATGATTCCCAATAGGGATGAAACAGCTATACAGTGCTTCTCGGCTTTTCAGCATAGGCTGACTTCACTTACAGGACGAAATCTCCACACAAAAAACACGTAGGACTGTGAGGACTCCGGCTGACATGTCTCTGCCTATAAACGGAAACCATATGTAGGCTATTTTCTGGGAACCGAGATGATTTGAACATTGAGAGAGTGAAAGGATGAGTACGTCCTGAAAATACGCCAGGACAGTCACTTCAGACCAGGAGGGTACGACAATGCTATGATAAGACGCAGAACGCGCTAGGTAAAGGATTTAGGTAGTACTTGTCCATGGGTTTCATATGAGTTTTAGCTTGAAACGCCCGATTGGGACTGGGTTTGCTTGTTCTTAGTTATCGATCAACCCGGTTTCCGACCGGCAGGCGAAGAAACGTGCACGATTTTTTTTCTGTTTCTTTCGTAAACTTTGTGTCTGTGAGCGGTATTTTGGTGTATTGGTCATTGATAGTGTGGGTTGCATTGGTAGGCTGACCATACAGTCAAGTATAACAGTGTAAGACCATGGTAGATTGGGTCCGCAGTTGGTCTTTGTGTTGACAGTTATTTTAGCAGATGTCACCTCGACTGGTGAGGAGGTGTCTCCACGCCAACTGCCAAGCTCCGTGATCAGGATAACGATCACCGGATCAACCGTCAATCAAGGCACGCGAGCTTCCAATATTACGGCACATTGCTAGCAGGTCCCATACGCTTGCCTTGGGGCTATTTCTCTATTTCGGAACAAAAGCAAATCTCTGTGGGTCTTCCAAACTAGTTTTCATTTCGGAAACTTGTTCTTTATATCCAGAAAAAAACGTACTCATGGCCAACTCATGTTTGGGCGTGAAGCTGACGCACGCTTTTTACGTTGTCAATAAGTTGGATGACTGGTGAATTGTGATACCAGCAGGCAGAACTTTTTGGCCACCAACAGACTTCATCAGATCATGGTACCAGAACATCTATCTAGTTGACCGTGTAGATGTCCAAACCGCGCTTTAGATTCAGTGGCAAACTACGTTTCAAAGCTGAAGTGCGAAGAAGTACCGATTCGCTGAGATTTGGAGGAAACAAAGATTTCAACTATTCCGT
The DNA here is from genome assembly GCF_000715545.1 of Opisthorchis viverrini. Taxonomy (NCBI): domain Eukaryota; kingdom Metazoa; phylum Platyhelminthes; class Trematoda; order Opisthorchiida; family Opisthorchiidae; genus Opisthorchis; species Opisthorchis viverrini. The sequence goes on along the minus strand of NW_008751755.1, from coordinate 677,210 downwards.
TCACACATTATTCATTGAGGCAGGTGATGAGTATGACCAAGCAAGAACGTGAACATCCGCGTACAGCCGACGGTCGTTTGAACCAACCAGTAGCTTGTTTGATTGAGAATCACATCCAAAAACAAATCCGCTAGCTGTGCAAACGAGACTGACGGCGCGTTCTTCAGAGGAAGTCTGGAGATTCGTTTGCCCAAGCTTCCTAAACCTATCTGAAGAGTCCCAATAAAGGCGGAAACCTTTGTGGCCTAGGGTCCAACCACATATTTTCTCTATAAATCTCAGACATATTCGCATGAATGAGAACATATCCATACTTTTCATTCCAAAATGACTACTATCTAACGATTGGACCATGTAAAGTAAGCTGTTATACTTGATTGTAGAAAATAGACTGACTGAAGATAGTATAGACGTCCAAATAATCGTGACATCAATAGAAGCCATCGCATGGTCCGTTCTGGTGTATTGCATAAGACAGGATCCATTGATAAGCTGTTATACTTGATTGTAGAAAATAGACTGTTTGAAAAGAGTATAGATGTCCAAATAATCGTGACATCCACAGAAGCCAACGCATGGTCCGCTCTGATGTGTTGCATAAAAGAGGATCCATTGATAACTTGTGCACACTGGTTTCCGAGTAGTCACAACTCTCGCATTCATTGCCGTTTCTCCGTGCTTCGATGGAACGCAATCTCATGATTTCATCTGTTTTTTTTCATGTTGGTAGGTTTTTTCTTCAGATTGCAAATCAAGTATACTTTCATGTGTACTTTAGAAGCTGAGCGAATCGACTAAATGAAGAAGGTCCTTTAAATCTCTGTGATCTCCTTGAACCTGACCCAGATAGACCAACAGTTTGCACTCCCCCTCTCAGTATCAACATATCTTCTGGCTAGTCTATGCACCTTTTTCAACAGAGTGCACTAGACGGGTAGTACTGTAAAATATTTTCCCATGTCGTGAAATTCCCCAATTACTCCGTGAGATGATTTAATGTGATCGGTGCTGGGTTGTTGATATCGATTTGTGAAAAAGCTGTCTGCTAAAATAGACCAGTGCACTGGCACACTTACCACAGTTCGCTCACAAGAGTATCTTGTTTTGACCGGAAGTTCGATAGTTCCGCACGGTGTTCTTCCCATAACGACCTTACAGTTATTGGTGAACACGTTTCTTCACTTGCCATTTTTGTTCTGCGGGGTGGGACACATTTCTTTGGATTAGTTACCTTGGCCAGCATAGTATTAATTCATGAAACTAAACTACGTATTTGGTGGTAAGTGGTATATTAATCAATATCCTGCAGTGTAAATTTGTCTCACTATATCACGTTCACTTCCATTGTGAATAAACAACAATAATTAATTACAGTTTCAATGGAATCCTGAATTTTGCTGTTGTCACCAATGTCCGGCTTGTTTAGGCGAAAAACCTGTTTTCCAAGCATGGATGATGAGTTTTGCCCCACTTGTGTACACTTTCTACTTGTCTGTCTGGAGATAATCATGAGTTTGGTTTGTAACTAATCTTGTGCTGTGATTTTCCGAAGATCCGGGACATTTCATCCACACAAACCATTCACAGTATTGACCGCATTAATCATCGAGGACATAGCCAAAACATCAACCACTTCAGTGAAAGTTCATCCACTTTCGGTTAAATTCCCATTACGCAGCCTTTGATACAAATTTACCTGTAGTCCATTCTCTGCCACATAGTCATCTAGTCACTCAGAGCTTAGTTTGAGTACTGAGTTACAAATTATCTATGTCACCATGTATCCATCGCTCACATGCTTATATAAACTGCAGCAGTATTCTGCTCAAGAGTTCATTTCATCTCAGCTCAGCTTAACTCAACTCAACTAAACTAAACTAAACTAAACTCAGCTCAACTCAACTCAACTCAACCCAGACCAACCCAACTCAACTAAACTCAAATCAACTCAATTCAACTCAATTCAACTCAGTTCAGTTCAGTTCAGTTCAGTTCAGTTCAGTTCAGTTCAGTTCAGTTCAGTTCAGTTCAGTTCAGTT
>NW_008751755.1:668736-674952 GCF_000715545.1 Opisthorchis viverrini | reverse complement strand
CCTGAACGCTCCAGCACAAATACGTCTCCATGCCTATGGACAAGTGTACCCATCGGGGCCTTCTTGTTTTACGACTCGCTTTCACAGGGTGCATGGGGATATGCGTGAATAAAATATATTATAAAAGCTAGTTCAGTCCCAGTAGTTCTTTCAAGTGGTAGACTGCGTCAGCCAATACGTTTTTGGTTCAGTTCAGTTCAGTTCAGTTCATTTCAGTTCAGTTCAGTTCAGTTCAGTTCACTCTTCTAGCTCACAAACGGTGCACAATCGTGCGGTGGTTTTGGTCACTTCAGCTTCTTTCGATAAGGATAAGGCGCATAACTGGCTGAGAACCATGATTTGGACGCGACTGCCCAAACTATTCACTTACGTTAAATGTTTCTGCTTACTTCGTGTAGTAGAGATTGAGGGCTATACAATGAAGGCGATAGCCTTGATGGATGCATGCGCAGTAATTTCTGTTGGGGTTAATAACTGTCGATGCTCATGGAGTATCAGTTATTCTTGTGTTTCCGCTACACTGTTAATCTTGGTGTTGTATAGAGTTACTGTATTCTTTGATTGACTAATTTTTCTTCGCCAGTCTGGAAGCTATTTGTGGTCAGTTGTAATAAGTATACCCAGCATAATCAAGTGATGTTTTCCCCTGCATACTAATAGTGAGCAATGCGGCGAGGTGGCTCAATGGTTGGAGCGCAAATTTACTGACCGGAAGGTCCGTGGTTCAAACGCGACCTCTGTTTATCGACTTCCCCTGTCTAGGCTTGGAAAACCTGGCAGTATCTCAGCCCTCATGCTTCCTTCGGGTGGTACGGCACGAAATAGTGTTACAGCTGGACGATTCGGTTCGAAGAGTGAACAAAAATCAGTAAACCAATCAGTCGAGACTTAAATGCCAAAATCAGTGGCAAGCAGTGGTTAAAGACTTCTACCTCCAACAAACTGGAAATCGCCCAGGTGTCCCAAAAGGTTATTTTACACATGAACTATACGGGAGTACTGCTCCGCTGAATACTGAAAGTTTGCACGCTAGTTTGATTTTAATGGAGATCCAACCGAATCTACCTAGAATTCTTGTCGAAGTGCTTTCAGCAAACTTATGCATAGCTTTTGTATAACTTTAGGCAATGTACCGGGAGTTTTTCTTCTGTTTAACTTGATTGTGGTGTCAGGAAATGAAACTGGTTTACCTTGAACGCTCAACTTTGAATGTCATTGTATTAGTCCAGGGACTAAAAACGGTGCATGCGGATGCAGTAGTGCGTTCGGTGTATCTCAGTTTACGTCATTGATGGTCTTGGAAAATACAACTGAATAGAACGAGTGCTACTAGACTGCCCACTGGCAACTGACTGGCAGAAGAGGCAAGTGTCAACCAGCCAACCGAATACCGGATCCAAGTGTTCTGACAGTCACAGAGGCGATCAATCAGTGTACGTTTCAATGATTAACTCACAGTAGTGAGCTCCTAATCAGTGTGCAGTTTAATCACCAATCTGACGTCCAAGCATAATCTAATCTTAGCTAGTTGTGAACCACCTGAATAACTATTTTTCGAAAGTATTTTATTCATCTTTTGGATTACAATCTTATACATCTTAAGACAAGCAGTATAGGGAATAAACCCAATCACATACCTGAACTCGTCCAAGCACCGCTCCCGACTACTTATCTGCCACTGCGCTCTGTGATCACTCCACGTCAGTTGTACCTTCCGACGTCTGATGGTCTCGGTCATGCGCAGATTTCGTACAAGGCTTGCTATTTCACACCGATTGATCATCAGCTCAGTGTTTATTCGCTGTTACACAAAAATCAAGGATATGGTTTTATGAACACAATCACGTAGCTTCTGGTCAGTTAAATACAGTTATACCACGTAGAATTCTTTAGGACTGGGCTTAAATATGAGCAATGCTCATTCAGTTTGTCAGAAGCTTGTGGCTATGGACCTCGTTACTTCCTGAACAGCACAAATATTTTCAACAGGTTCTTCAACAGATATATATCACTATATAGAATCATCATCATCATTTTCAGGTATATGAACCGCGTACTTATTGTACAATGGCTATAAATGTCACAGTTTCGCTCGCCGATGATTTTTGAAGGCGGGGTAGAGACGCGAGCCGATATAATCAAAGCGTAAATTCAGGGGTTCCGTGGCCTTTTCGTCGGAGAGGTCTGGAAGAGAGCTGTGCATTGAAGGTAACAGCTTGGATGCAGGAGCGCTATTAAGGGCTTGACTGGGTCATGTCTCTAGCAAAAACAGTCAGACAGTTAGAGGTGAGATGAAGTTAAGAAAGAGAACATTAAATCAGATCACGGTCTACTGGGAAGTCAGACTTTATGTTTCACAATCTTCCTTCTACACGTTGGTTGATCGATCCTCGCCGACGGCTAGGCCGACTACGTTGGTGCAGAGTTACAACATATGGATGAACTCTTCTAGTGCGGTTTCTGATCTGCTAGAATGATTTGCCCGTCAGTTGGTGCATATCATGAGAGCATAACTGGCTTGTGAGAAGTCTTTTGTGGAAATTTGCTTATGTTCTTTCCTTACTATCTTAATCGTACCACAACTGCGTGTGAATATATGAATATCGCTACATCTAGGTTAGTCTGGTGATCTGCGTGCCGTTCATGTCAGCGCTATTCTCCCATTCCTCAGGATCTAACTTCTTCCTTCCTAAATGTAAGCAGTAGTGGAGCTTTTAATCTCTGGAGCACGACTTCCCCCAGCTGATCTTTTCGGAACTTTACTACCAAAAGTAACCATTTCTTCAGCTGGCAGATTTGTTTACCTCCACAAGAGTTGCCTGTTTTCACCCCGGAAAAATTTTGCCACTCAAATTTCACTCTCATAAGAGTTTCTCACAGTGCTACTTCGGTCGTTCGGGGGTTTTTATTCAGGGCATACGAGACGAGCGAGGTACCACGGCTCTGTCTAAATCATCATGTCAGAACTGGCAGACATAATCATGCTTGAGCGACGCAACTGGTTAGTCCGATGGTTCGAAAGATGACCCATTAACTGTCCTGGTTGGACGGATCGACCAGCCTGTTCACGTACGTCTTCAGTTTTTTTTAGCTATTAGCCGTTTACCAATACAGTGCCTCCAGCTAACGCAATTCCGTTTATCGAGTGAATGACAGCACTCTACCGGCTTGCAGGGCTAAAAGTAACCAGTGTGCTATCGTAGTATTGTAAGTCATAAATATCTTAGCGAATTTGTACGCTACCACACATCTTATTTTTTACGCTAATCATTTGTTTTCTTTTTTAATGACGTCGAAATTACAATGTTATCGAACATCACCGGGGGTTCCAACTCTACAAAAAGTTGGCTATTCTTTATTCACTCTATCGAACGTTCGTTTGGCCTACAAAGTCTCTACGGATCCTCTGATGTGACCTAATGGATGTACGACATATTACGCCCTTTGTCATTGTTCACCGGGTTTCAAGCGTCTTTGAACCTAAGAATTCCTGACATACGGGTCACAAACAGCACAGTTACTGGGTCGTCGTTCGAGGAGTCGGATATGTCATTTCTTTCTTTCACTAATCGTCATGTCTGTTGCTGAAAAACACGCCTACCGTTAAGAGGTTATTTCGATTTTGTGTCAGCGCATTCCCATCTTCTGTATGTGTAGAGCACTTTTAGATAGTTGGAATGGTCAGCGATCCCAGAAGCGTCTTTGGATAATTGTCTGAATCTGGTAGGGACACCGGATCAGCAATGCTGAAGTACGTCGAATGGTACTTGGGAGAAATAACTTACCCTCAATTGATGAACGGACCACACTGCATCGGTTGCGTTGGCTTGGCCACGTGCTGTGTATGCCAGTCGACCAACTTGCTCGATGGGCTCTTTTCGCACAACCACGTGAAGGGTGGAAGAGAGCCAGAGGTGGTCAAACAATGACTTGGCAGCGAAGTATGAAGGCCATTACCAGCAAACTGTGCTGCACTGTTCACTGTCGTCTTCCTGGATGGGGACCCCGACATTCTCAGACATGGCCCAGTCACGCCCTCAATGCCGCTCGTGCATCCAATCTATTGGCTTCAAAGCATAGCTCCTTTTCCAACGTCCCACTTGACAGCCCACTGACAATGCTGGATTTATGCACCAATTTATCACTTTCCGCCTGCAATGCGCAGCTACCTACCCCTCCCCCCTTCAAATCATCGGTGAACGAGACTGCGGCAGCTACAACCACTGTACGACGAGTACGCGGTTATTACAGCTGACAATGATGATGATGATACCTACTGTATTTACAGTCCACTCTACCGGACAGACCAAGCTGAGGATGTTGGCTCTTCTCATATGGCATTCATCAATTGGCTACTTTCTGGAGGGTCTCTGTTGGATCTATTTCCCATAGCTTAACCCCAATGGATGCTTCAGGAGCACTCCGCGAAACTTACCATAATCTCTTCCTCAAAGACTTCTTGCAACTCTTCTGAAGATAAGTGAGAGTTTGCACCAAGGTAATCCGTCATCTGGTTGAATTCCTTGCGAATCTGGCAAAAAAACGCGATATATTACTACTTGAATATGCACATAAAACCTAGTTACACTGGTGTAGCTTACTGTTCTCATCTTTCTGCGGGGAATAAGATGAATTTGGGGAAAGCAACTAGACCAATGTCCCGTACTGATTTTGTACTTTTTGGAGCACCATAGTGTACCTTCTCCAATTGTCCCTTCTTAAAGTGACAGGCTAAAATACTTGTTAAAATCAGCGAGCCTCACTCTAGCAGATATTTGCTCTCGATGGAATCGTCTGGTGTCCGCGGATACGAATCTATCCAAAATGTGAAGACATGTTCTTTGTTGATGATTTCCAACAAGGATGAAACAGCGGTAGTGGAGTTCGCTGCTTCTCAGCCAGAACTGACATCGCTCACAAGAAGATGTTTCCATTAAATTCAGCGCCAAAAACTTCTTTTGCAACGTGTTTACCCAACAGAAACCGAATTTATTCCTCCATATCCCTTGACTTTGCGTTGTATCATCATGACTTATTGTCGGCCGTTTATCAAACTTCAAACCCACTGGTGCTGATCGGACGGCAGCAGTTGGAACGTTGACTCATCTGTCCTTTTGTTTTGTCCTTTCTGCTAAGCCCATCCCAAAAATTAGTATGCTGTTTTTGATGTTTCCGATGGCAGTTGTAAATTCAACTAAAACTCGTCCGTCCCGGAAGCCCAAATCACTTGGAACCACTTGCACTTCGTGTAGATCGTCAGATGGACCGGTCAACAAGTTGTGAACTGCCAGCCTCAATGAGCGCAATTTCGAACAACACGGTTAATGAATTCATTTCAATCAAAGATTCCTCGAGGAAACGGTGACAGGCGTGTACAATACAGTCTCATAGTCTCTTACAAAAGTCAACAAGAACAGTCGCCAAGATGGAAGGTGACCTCGCAGCCCACAAATTAGCAAACGGCTAGACTCACTTTTGCGGTTCTTTGTTTCTCAATGTCTACCAAGTCCTTTTCGAATGTGTCGATTGCAGACCTACACCTGAAGGATTGCGCGTTAATTTCGTTCCAACAAACGGTGTAGTGGATTGCTTCGAGCGATGGATAGTCCTGACGAAGAAATGAAACAAGATGAGATGTCTACGATAAGTCAATCAGATTTGCAACTTCCACAATTAAGCGAACCATACACTTAATTGAGAATGGAAATTTCCTGCTCCAGTAACCTGGGAAGATGGTTCGCCAGTATGAACAGTTTAACAAGAAGGCAAAAAATCCTGTAACTGTTATAACTGCAGGTCTTGATGTACAGAAACCAAAAATTGGGAGGCCGAATGGGGGAGGTGTTATGGAGCGTAACATCGTTCTCGCCCGTGTGTGGGGTCTGTCAATTGAGTGCAACTGGCTACATCGATTGTTGGTCGCAACGGCATTGGTCCGTTACTTCAGTATTACACAAACCCACACCGAGCTTGCATCCTGTAGAAGATGTTGCACTCTGAGCGCTCTGCTTCCTCGGCATACAAGTCAGGCTACAATGAATGGCTACTTGTTAAACGGTGATACTACTGATGGGGCATGTGAGAAGTATGATCATCATCATCGACAGCATGACATCACTGTTCAACACCAATGTTTCACTGCCGTACAACCATGACTTATTTGAAAGCCTTATTGTAAAGAAAAGAATAAAGGTGGATGGGGGAGGGACTTAGTGC
>NW_008751755.1:665690-667392 GCF_000715545.1 Opisthorchis viverrini | reverse complement strand
ACGAAGCACAATTGACGCCAACAGTCTCGTTACAACCAGGGTCAGGCTCATCCCCCTGTGGTTACCACACTCACTACGCGCCCCTTTTTTGAAAATGGGTACTATCACCGATTCTCCCCAGTTGTCTGGGACAGACTCCTTTTCCCAAATGCAAGCAAACAGATCGGACAAGCGTTGACTGAGGACTTCACCCCCGTCTTTGAACAGTGCAGGTGGAAGGTCATCCGCACCGGGAGCTCGGTGGCGCTTGAGGGAACATATGCAGTCTTAGTGTAGTACGAGTAGTATATAGTATGAGTATATAGTATATAGTATGAATATATAGTATGAGTAGTACACTCTCTCGTAAATCCGCTTCGCGTCTCTTGGGATGTGAGACCTATTACGGAATTTGTGGAGTCCCTTTGTAGCATCTGCTTGCATTTGAATAACAGTCAATGGATATCCGGGAAAATTCAGTAAGACGCGTTCAAGGAGAGTATGGATATTCAGTTTTTGTAAACGAGATGCTTAGGAGAGTTTCGCTTCCCTGTCCAATAGTCCGTAGCTGTTCAGTTGGTGCGTTGTAATAAACAACTTCACAGCAAAGCCCTTCTTCCTTTCACTTAGACCCTCTCGATTAATGTGGCCTTCTTCGAGGCTGGCCGGTAGACTAGCTGACTCATGTTCTCTTACCTTTCTTTTGCTCTAGAATTGTGTTGGTGGGGTTCTCAAACTGTGCTGGCTCAACGTCAAAAATGTATCGTGTAGCTACTCTTTCAGAGGGCCATGGGAATGTTTACACAGCCCACATTCTACAATCTTGCATGTGCAAAAATATGCGAGTACTAAAAATTTGTGGTGCGAGGGATGTATGACTTTGCATGCAGTTACTGGCATGGCGACGCACGGGAAATATCGCCAAGTAGCTCATCTTGGACAGTCTGGTGTGGGTTTGCAATTTGCGTTCTTTTTAACAGAGCAAACTTTTCAGAAACAAATGATATCCTTAAGGTGACTTCGTGAACGACTGATAGTAACCTATATGCTGACAGATAAGCATAAAATGCGCTGTTTCTCGGTCAGAAAACAATGAATCGCCATTACCGCAGACTGAAGGAATAACTTCCATCAGAGCACATGGGCTGGGTAGTCACCTAAAATATCTGACTGCCATTTCCTACTCTTCCTCCCCACATGCGGTCCGCTACCGTTTTCTTCTAAAGTTTCCTGCAAAACGAATGATGCCAAGTTCACTTTTGTCCCGAACTTTAAACACACATCAACTTGGTTAATATGAAACTAACTTCTGTTTACGATGATCTAATTGCTGGATTGCGTTGTTTCGTGAAAGTTGACCTTGAGCAGGAAACATCACCTGAAAGATGGCTTCCATGGCCACGTGGAACTAAATGCGAGAGCGCCACATATGTACGTCGCATGTCTTGTTACGAAAAGCTAGTGAACATAAACAGCATAAACAAATTAAAATAGTAACCGTTTAGCTGTAGCACCTTTTCGGTGAGTGGCTCCCGTGCAAATCAAACATGGCACCAGGTCTGAGACACGGCTAGGTTTTCTAAATCTAAACAAGGGAAACGGAATCAGAGTGGCGTAAACAAAGGGGTGGCCAACCCTTGACTTGGCAGAGGAGTATGAAGGAGATCACGAAACGCTTGGGTGCTGTCGGTGCTACTCGCCTTCCACGATGGCGACCGCGTGC
>NW_008751755.1:654456-665468 GCF_000715545.1 Opisthorchis viverrini | reverse complement strand
TGATGATGATGATGATGATGATGATGATGATGATGATGATGATGATGATGATGATGATGATGATGATGATGATGAATCGGGTGCACCACTGAAGCGAAAGAGATTGAGCAATGAAATGCTAACCTTTAAGGTGAGCTCCTCGACAACGTGCTCCATTGCATCCAATGTGGTCTGAAGGTGGGGTTTCAACGCTTCACAGTGCTCAACGACGGCGCGTTCGGTTTCCTGATAAACAAACCGGGGGAATGTGTTGGAATGTGTCTGCCTCGAGGAATTATCATTGTACGACTGCATACCCTACTTGTTTCTGCGGGCTTAGTAAAGGCTTTTGGCATACAAATGACGGATTTCAATGACAGGATGAATGGTAAATCAAAGTTTCGTACATTGAAACGTCGGACGAATAGCTGAAAAGGACGACTTAGATTAGTCACTCGAGAGACCAGCGTCCTTCTGTCAAGAGACGCATTCCAGAAAATAATGCAATGAAACGCATCTGGCTTGACAGAACCATGCTTTTGAGGTTGTTAAAAGCCTCTGATGGGTGGGTAATTAGACTATGCAATGCAGAACGAGTATTTTAACTAGTAACTTGGACTCAGTGGGGTCGGTTCCTGTATTTTCTAGACTGGCGGCTGTTTTAGACATGACGGGAATCAATCTTTAGGACCATAAACAACTTGAACAGTGTATTGATGTAAATAGTGAGCTTTCTTGATGCAGTAGTCATCCTCACAAATAGAGTGTTCTGCATACGGTGAAACTTCGCCGATATATTCTTGAACCGGGACATGAAGTAGGGGGATATTTCCACATTAGGCCTTGTTTTAGCTAGCCTGTGTAGGGATTTAGCATATGGATGCCTTATCCATCCAAATTTGTAAATTATGTGTTCGTTCTTTGTCGTTAGACCAGTAGTGATTGACCTCTTTATGTTTGACCATCTTCACGCGACCATACTTCTGACGGGCCCCATTAGAAAAACGACCAGTCGAGAGGAAATTATAGTTTGTTTAGACCCCTTAGTAACTTTTTTGTGGTTGCTTTTGAGAGGTACGCCAGATTGTCTTGGGAAGAAGGAATTCTCTCGCGATAGATGAACTACTCACGCTTCATACGTTGCGCTGGTTGGGTCACCAAAAGAGGATAATCTGAAGTATACTCGATAATACACACTACAGGTGTGATGGCGTATACTACCGATGAGACATTCAAGTAGTATGTAGTTTTCTCGTAACTGCGCTTCGCGTCCAATGGAAGGTAGGACTGCTTTACAGCATTCCTGTACAACTGCATGATAGTCAATGAATAACCAAGAAAGTTCGAAAGGGCGCGTTCAAGTGGAGGACGGATATCCAGTTTTTAAAAACAAGGTGCATATGAGAGGTTAACTTTCCTGTCCATTAGTTTGTGACGGTTTTATTTGTTGTTTTCTGCTAAGCAACTCCAAGGTGCAGGGCTTTCCTCATTTCACAGGCATGGGCAAGAGGTTTTCTACTCGAACTATAAAATTTCATGTAACATTGGGTTTCAGGAACCATATTTTGTGAAGAGAGAAATAAAGTTTTTACATATTACTCTGCAGTCAAACAACTACACCATTTGTATTCACATTTTCCACGTTTTCACACTTTTGGAACCACAGAGTCGTGTTGTATGGCTTCACCTATATCCCTCAAACTATCATCCTTCCAACCGGAACAAAGGTTACAGCCTTAATGCAAGCGTAAGCCCGACAGGGTCATTCGAACAGCTAGGTTGAACGATAGTCTTGAACAGATCAGAACTGGCTTTTACTGATTGATCTTATGAAAAATTGTATTTCTGCGCAAAACCTGTATAAAACAGCCTCTCTAGTAAGTTACCTCCCGAATCCTATTGAGTGTTATGTGCCACTGTTCAACACACGTGTTGTGCTTGGTTAGGCGCTTGTTCCAGACCCGTTCCAACACATTTCCCTCTCGTGAGTGAAGACCCGTCTGCGACAGTTGCGAGGAAGCTGCAAATGTTTGGAGTGAACTGGATCTCCGAACGATTTCCGGTGGCGACGAAATAGGATCCAGGAAGCCATTGAAGTTTTCTGTTTCCCCTTCTTCTCTATTCTGTAAAACGGGAAAAATTGCCACGACTTTAGAGCTATAGGCATGATTAAATTAAGAACAACTTACATGCAAGTATCATTTTTTCCCTAGCTAAACTTTCTTTCTTCTCGCAGAAGTATGCGGCTTTTTATGCGTTATAACTTAAAAGTTTCTGCGCCTCTCTGTTTTTGTTCTAAACAGTACGATTTGTCGTTCCTTGCGTGGTGTTCCCAATTTCTCAACCCTTTTGTTCAAGAATCGAGTCGACCGTATAAGAATAGTATGTGAATGGTCCCCGCACAGGTACTCGGTTTGAAAACGATCCATCTCGGCCGGTAGGTCTACATTCAAATCTCTGGGAGGAAGGATAAACTTTGGAAGCACCAGACATTTCTGGGAGTGTAGCAACCTGCACCTGACGTTGCCATGCGTTGGGCTACATTCACGATAGAGTTAGAAACCTTCTCCTGCCGAGAGGTAGAGTATACTTATTACCAACCCTACGTCAGCTTAGGTTGTTTAAAGCTCTACCTGAACAGAGACACAAACTTATCCAAAGATTTTGATGACTCGGGCATTGTTACCGCCGCACTTTTAGATTCCTTTCTTCTGATGCTAATCGATGCTAATTATATCCTTCATCTTCTTCATGATTGTGTCCTTTAGCACGCTTGACCTTGAAAAATTTCATCATCAGGGACTGCGCCCACTTGATGAGCCCCAAGAAGGGGCGAAATCGGTCGTGGGCTGTCAAAGACTTTTCAGCTACCTTATGAGTAGTACACTACGAATTCCGTCATTCTCCTTCACAGGCATTCAATTCTGATTCTACCTGTGTCCACGTGTTAATCTCTTGGAGTATTAGCTGGAAACCGCTTGAATTCAACTTTCTCAGTTAGATTGTCTGTGAGGCAACGCACCACTAGTGCCCCTGTGAATATTTCAAACAGATACACAAAAAACCCCATTGCTACCTCTTTGCAATTTAGAAGAAGAATGTTTAACTAATGCCTGCTCCGTATCACAATATATGAAGACCATTAAATTAGACGCATTCAATTAGACTCAATATTTGCACCATTAGGTGCAAATCTCAAAGAGGGTCTACTTATGGATTAACAGATCAAGAAATCTGGAACTTCTATATTTCACACCAGCAAAGGTTGCAAAGTGGAACCCAGGAGTCAAGGACAGAAGTTGCAATAGCACCAAACAGTGGACGATAGTGGGAGACCACGCTCAAAGGTCCCCTGGTCACCGACCAATCAGGACACAAGATAATCTACTAAACATTGGAAGCGCCCTACCGATCGAAGTTAGGCACTGGCTATCAAACATACGCAACGTACAACCGTTGATGCGTCTCTACCCTTCACACGCACCCTCCCCGAACAAGGCACTGGTGATACCACCTCGACTTGCGATAAAGCGTTGGCAATAAAACTGCTTGATTCAGCGAACGAACTGACAATCATTTGCGCTACGTGAGCTGCCAACAGTCTCCTCACTACCGTATGCTCTAGAGTCTATCAACTAGAGAGAACCCCCCATATTGTGAGGTTAGCGAATGCCACAGAATTCCTCATTTCACGAATCTCCTCAAAACCAAAATCCGGCAGGATGGGTGTCCGCATTAAAATGAATCGCTTGGCACAGGCTTCCTCCTGGGCACTGTGTAACCATACCGGACTCAAAAGAGCCATCAGAGTGAAAACAAACTTATATATGCACATCTCTAGTGTAAGCAAGAAAACAAATATTGGCCTATGGAAGAAATGTGCTGATGAGAAAAGTAATCCACTCATAAGAGCATTCCCTTTTTTTCTTGCATTTTAACTCACCTCTAAACGACAGATTTAATACTGATAATCAAATTTAGTTTGATCCCTTTCAAATGTGAACTGTTTCTTTTCTACTCGTAATTTATCGACACATCTTGCAGAACTCCATACACAACTCTGTCAAAATCGTCCCATTTTGGGACGTTTTGTGTGCTCGCCCTCCCACGTACAAATCCAGGGTTGTCGCGGCATTTCTCTCATTCGTTGGGGCAAGCTTTCAACTTTTCCGTTCAACTTCTTAAAAACTTTTACTAAACAAAATACCATTGGCGGTTCAGCATTGATGAAAAACGTGTCACTTCACAAACAAGGTAATTATTAGACAGGTATTAGTACAGATAATTCGCTTCTGTGGTGAAAACACCAACACAACCAAGTCATCGAGTAAAATATTTGTCAATGTTATGTCTGACTGTTTCTGCTCCAGTGCCTGATGCCAGAAAAAGAACTCATCGTAGAGGAACAAAAACAACCTTATTCCAACAAGCGTGCTAGTGTAAAAGTTACAACCACCCCGCGCTATTTAAAGGGCACTTTCTGACATTGATCCAGGATGCCTGGTAGACGTTTAGTGAACATTCATCAATATCGATCGTGATTCCATGAAATGCCTGAACGATGATCATATTCAGTCGTGCTTCTGTGGCGTGTCTGGACACTCATCGGTTTTTGCTGAATCAGTTGAATGATTGAGTGGCCTGAATACTTTCCGGCTTTCCTATTGAGATTTTGGTGGAGTTTTAGGGTCTCAGTAGGTTCTTGTGTTCTGAGGTTACTTTCAGAAAAAAGACCTTCCTGATAGTCAGATGAAAATGGCCTTTATCGTACGGAAGTCACGAAGTAGTTTGCTGCATTCGAAACGGTGTGAGATAGTTATTTTGGAATCTGTTAGAAGTGTCTGGTTTGCGCTTGGAGGTAGTTCGCTCTCCTTTGGTTCTGCAGCAGTCCGACATCAGGTACGCCAGACTACATTATCCAGACATTGAGACTTCTGTACGACACATGAACAAGTTCGTGAGTCATGATCCATTCGGTCGAGTTCCCATGATGGGGACACCCTAGCAGTTGAAAGTACTCTCGCTGGCTGAATGATCCACCGAGTGTGACCATAAGGTTAACGGCGTTCAGAAATCTCGAAAAATGAGAAAACCTTACACCGCACTCAATCAGAAGTAAACTAACGGGCAATTATGCCGATAAAGTCGTCGGACACTGAACGAGACTCAACCTGCTGGACTGGGTCCATTTTTACCAACACCTTTGTATCCAACGTGGCTGTATATCTTCCCAATCAAGGCAGCGTATATTATTCATCATACAAGTATATTTGCAAGCGAGTGAAACAAAATTGTCCTCTAGTGAGGATGAGTTCAGCGGGCATATCTGAAGATAGCCACAAGACTGGCTATGCGAGAAGCCTTGGTCTGTCGTACAGCTGTACCACCCTTTCGTGGCCTATCTGTCATGCCACCCCGGTACAAGGGACAGGCTAGCAAAGCCGCCATTACTGAACAAACCGATCCATCTAGATTTTTCTTAAGTTTGACTGACCAAGAGATAAATGGCTGTCGAATTTTTGACACTTTAATATGAAGGTTGAAAGGCCTTATTGTTTTAGAACTTTTCCATTGTGGGCCATCCTCTCAAAAAAACAGTGCCGGTCATATCAGTTTCTCTTTCAGTGTGCGTTTTTCCATACTAGAAAGCTTTCTGTGCTAACGCGGATTGTAACTAGGCAAAATAACTTCCAGGACGAATTCTGTTTGGTCACTGGCAAGCAGATGGCCTTTTGGCGGTTTTGGAAAAAAATAGTGCTGCCTGTATCGACATGTACATCACAAATTCGTGTTCCAAATTAATGTACATCGATACTTCGATCGGGACTCAACGGAGCACACTCAGACGCCTTGAATGAGGCCAGAAAACAACGCTGGCAAGAAAAGATATTTCGACGAGGAGTTGAATAAAACAAAATTCAAGCTTCTGGAAGTTGGATAAAGTTCTTTGTTTCTAGAACTTCTATCCGTGTAGCCAGATAGTTTCGCAAGAATATTGTCAGAGATAGAACGGTCAACGTTCCTTTTGCATAAGTTTAGTGAAAGAGTTCTTTTAAGTGTTCTGTTCAAAAATGCTCACCATACCAGACCAAATTTACTTGTCCAAGAAGCTACTCTTTATGTTGGCATAAACTGAGTCTTATCATCAAAACTTCCTTTTGGTACCTTTCCGTCCCCCTGCCGACTGCCATTTTATGTGAACTATCGAATCATGGCACTCTTACATTTTATACACAAACGAGGACGACAAGGTCGTTTTAAAAGAAATGAAATCAGCTAAAGGATGTTTGATTGCTTTCTCATGGACTCAGAAGTTTGGATGACTACTTTACTAAAATAAATCCCATTTCAGCAAAATGTTTTGTAGATGCGCCTCATTTACCTGAAACTGAAGCGTATTTCTTTTTGATGATGCAAACTGTATTACACGTCTGAACAAAATCTTACCTCGAAATAAGTGATCTCCATAGCCTTCCTCTCTGTAACAGATGAAAGGAATAAAACGTGAATGGTAACAAGATTACCAGGTGCCAAATTTTCTTTGTGTATCCGCCGGATGGATGGACTCCTTTGGGGTACTTTTTCAAGTGCAAGTCGCAGTTTGACCTGAAAATGTGTAAAACAAAGTGTGTTATCCACGAGAGGAATTCTCTCTTTGGTAATATAGGCTTATTAAAACCGAGGCGATACATGAGGCGCACTGATCAAGAATGGTTCAAACATTTCAACAGTCGTGTTCTTATACGTTACGGCAAAGAACAGTCTTTGTTTAAAATGCGTACATGTTTTAACTTTTAATTTCTGCGTCTGTTTTGGCGTCGCATTAAAGTAACCTAAATTACAATAAACGTAGTGCAGCGAATGGTAAATAAATCACACTTTTTCTACTCACAAAACTCCTGCATTTCAGACAGCTAAACCATAGAGTCCAGATGATAAACCGTCTTCACATCACCGGGAATTATTGTAAATTACCCTATTTAGTTGGAACCACAAACTCACCTTAGCTTCAAACAGTAGGACGTGGCTCCCAAATGGAACGGCCCTGGTTTCATAGAATAAAATTATCCCTTATCAAAAGAAGACCGACTGTTGATTAGCAGGTTATCTTGATGCAGGGAACCGCTCATGACATTCACCACATTTGAAACGCATTGCGAAAACTCAGCCTCTAAACAACTTTTAACTACTCATGAGTAGCACAAATTACGTGCACAAAATCAGGCCGCAGCCTGGTCGCTTGCATGAAAGCTGGGGTTAAAATGTCGTATTTCAACCAGGATCTAATCAGCAGGACATTAATTTAAAAAATAATCTTATTAAGTTGACAATCATTCCAAATAATCAGGTGGGTCTAAACCTTATTAGGAAAATCCAGAACCTTACCAGGGAAGACGGATTCCTTCCCACCTTTACTTCGATTGACTAGTAAATTTCATGTCCGGCGAACAAAAGACATCGGACTGACAATGTGTTAGGATTATGATTTTTTTTATTTGTTTGTTACTAACTTATGAAGTTTTACAGAATGGTCACTTCCGAAAGCACAGTATCATCTCATATTTGTGCACAGTGGTAATACATTTTCCGAAATACATGGCCGTTTCAGACACGACGGTTGTGTACATTAGAAAAAACAGCTCTAAATAACGGCTGAAGGACACCCCAAAACTTTTTCCCCATTGGTTTCTGTTTCCTGACAATCAGTTTGCACGAGATATCCGATAAAAGTTCAAATCACTAACACGGGCATCTGCCTTTATCTCAGTTTGTGTAATGAGCACATCAAAGTTCCTGGTCATTTAAGCAAAGGACCATGATTAGATTATTGACCGTGTTCAGAACATTCAGCTTCAACAACCTCTGGTGCATTCTGAAGCCAATTGTGATTTTTTTGTTGATTCATGTCACGCTAAGGTATCCGTTTTACAGCACAGTTCCTCCTGTTTTGGTAATTTTTATTGTTTTTGGTACACTTCAATCAGTCAGACTAATTTGCTACCTTAAGAAATTTTTACATTCATATTCTAGTGGTAAATCAGTACCGGAAAATTCTACAGCCTCCGATGCACAGCTACCCGATCAGTCTCCCAAAATCACTGATGAGCGAAACTTTGGCAGATAAACCCGTTATACGGCAGGTACATCCATATTACGGGTGGTGATGATGATGATGATGATGAGCTGTCCAAACATGAAACTCAAACGAAGCCAAGCATTGGACGAAATAAGCAAGAGAGAAAAATTCCCTGATGGTCGCATCGTAGAACCTGGAGGGCTAGTTTGATGGCTGTCTTCCACAATGACCAAGGGATTAAAGGATGGACCAGCCTCAAAGGTCACGTGGACGCTGAGCATTCAGAACACCAGCTAACGGACTGACTAGTAAGCAAACAACCGATCACAGCTGGAGATCGGTGTGTGCCACTCGCTGGTACATTAGTACATCCAAATAGCCTCATGTGGTGCATACACTGATGCACCGCTCCTCTCCGCTCCACAACGACGAACTGATAATTCCACATTTAGTGCTACCTGTGGAAGGAAGAAGGCCTTCTCTGCGGAGTTATTTATTAGAAAATGCCAACTGAGCAGTTACAGACTATTGGACAGGGAGGCAAAACCCTCATATGCATCTTGTTTACAAAAACCAAATATCCATCTTCTTCTTGAACGCGTCTTCCTGAACCTTCCTGGACATTCGTTGACTGTCACTCAAACGCAAGCAAATGCGACTCCACAAATTCCCTAGTAGATCTCACTTTTCAAGAGACGCGAAGCGGATTTACGAGAGAACATACTACCCCCATCCCCATCAGTAGTATCCACTGCTACACTGGTAAGTTTGCATCTTCCATCATCTTATGAGTGAAGACCACAGTGACCCAGCGTTCTGCACTGCCAACTAGGTTCGTGTTTCATTGGTACACGTTGTGAAGATGGTGGATGGAAAAGACGAATCAACCCGTGCTACTTCATATCGGTTGAAGTGAAAAACGCACCCAGATCATTACAACAATATCAGTTATCGAAATAAACAAACTGACTGTGAGCCGTGGCAGGGTGTGCGATCCTACTGACAACGAAGCAAATCGTCACACGGGCTGAAATATCAAAAATTCAAAGTGGCTGCAGCCATTGCTCTGGATGCACTAACAGAGAATGTCCTCAGTCCTGGTGAAAGGGGGAAGGCCTTCGCTGCGGATTTATCTATTAGAAAGTGCTAACTCAACTGTTACCGACTATTGGGCAGGGGGGGCATAACTCTCATATGCATCTTGTTTACAAAACTGAATTTCCATCTTCTCCTTGGACGCACCTTCCTGAACTCTTCTGGATATTCATTAATTGTTGCTTAATTTCAAGTAAATGATACAAAGCGACTCCACAAATCCCGTAACAGATGTCCCTTTTCAAGAGACGCAAAGCGGATTTGCGAGAAAACATACTACTCATCAGTAGCATCACCGTTAGACCTTGGCAACCAACATTCTTTCCAATAGCAAATAAAATAATATGACGTAATATAATGTCAAAAAGACCGTGCCAGCACAGCACCGTTTTGAACTAGAGCCCTTAACGGTCAGCCCCATTTTCCAATATGTTTGTGCAAAGAACGCGTTGCATCCCTTTTTGAGTAAATTAACAGAATTAGCACCTATGTAAAGAGTTTTCACTTAATCTTCTTTGGTTGAAGTTAAGCATCAGGTATGATCTTAACTAGGTGCTGTGCATATGCCAAAACTCCCTACAGTGCACTGGGTGCAACCTTTCATAAGATTCCGCCGAGGCCTTTTGAACTGGATTCGGCTTCGCTACAACGAAATCCAAAGAGTATCTTTTATCTTGAGTAAGCAAACAGTTAGTATGACTGGCAGTCATCTAAACTTTCTGGACAACCAGTTTTGCAGTATTTTATAGTATTTATAGTAGCGTGTATAGTAGTAGTATTCATAATAGTATTTATAGTATTTTATATGTCTTGATAAATCTCAGCTTGATCATAAAATAATCTCTTTATGAATGACTTTTCAGTACTGCTGAAGCTGCTCAGTGTTCATTAGAGAATTCCTTGGCTTCCATTTGATGATAAGCTCAGCCGACAGATTACGGGGTAACCAATACTGTAGGAGACACAAGTAAACGTATCAGACCATGTAGAAGGCTACTGCCTACGGAATCTTACACATCAGAAAATTTTTATCAAATCATGCTACCGTACTGCTTACCAAACCAGAGTCATTTGGAAAACCAGCTAGACTAGCCACCAAGAAAACTCGCGGTTCATGTGCTTAGGCAGTTTCAACCAGACAAAACGGTTTCGTAAAAGATGACCAAGCTCAAATATACTTGTTTCTGATTCTATTTTAATTAAAACGCTTATCTCGGAAAAGAAACGGAGGGAAAGTGGCTCTGATCTTCAACGAGCAACCTTAAACCGAACCCTTGTGGTGTGATTTTGGTGAAATATGGGAGAGAAAGGTGGTGTTTTGGAGAAGAAGCCCAACTGCTGTCAAATTAACTTTGGGAAGTGCAATGTCCAAAAGTGTGGCTGTTGATTCTAACAACACGGTCACCAGATGGTGCAAGATGGGAAAAGTAGAATCACAAAACCTAGGTATTTTGTTATCTGAACGGTGATCTTCCAGCCAGTAGGCCAGTAGGAATCCAAAAGATATCCTTATCATCGCGCCTAAACGCAGTCAAAGATTGAGTAGGCCCTCTAATAGGTATTTTTCCTCAGAGGCGATCATCTGCATCATTATTATTATTATCTGTAGGAACCACAGTGTGATGAATATGACTGATGCTTTATTCAATGCTCTATTCATTATTCTCTTGTTTTAATATTCCATATGCTGTACATATTCGCCAATTCGAATACATACGTGCTGGTTGCCACTCTTCGCTGAATTCTGGATTTCTAGTTTGTCGGGTTATACCGATATACGTACGAAACTTAATTCCCACATTTTGGCGTCGCGATTGGAACAATTCATCATGCCTGCCGAAATGGAACCATTAGATGTTAA
>NW_008751755.1:645353-653173 GCF_000715545.1 Opisthorchis viverrini | reverse complement strand
GCAAAATTCCTCGAGGAATGGTTGAAGGGTCTTGGTTGTCGACATCTGTTTACTGCTCCGCGACATCCCCAGTCGAATGGACTTGCTGAAAATTTGTCCGAATACTTCAAATGGCAAACGGATGATCACAATTCTCAATTTGAATGATCTCTCTTGTCATCGGAGACACATTGACCAGGTTGAGTTCAATACCAGAGGTCAGTCTGTTAACGGCACTCCTGCTGTTTCAAATACTGATGAGTCCTTTGTAGATGATCTTGTGGTATCCGAACAAAATGCTGTATCTGAAGAACGTACTACCTGTGAAGACTCTAAAGTTTCCATTCCGAGGAGATCCGAATGATTGTGGTCAAAACCACCACTGGACTATAAACACCCGCGCGCTCATTCAAGGTGTGGCGGATGTGATGAACATGACTGACGCTTTATTCATTACTCTATTCATTATTCTCTTGTTTTAATATTCCATATGCTGTACATATTCGCCAATTCGAATACATACGTGCTGGTTGCCACTCTTCGCTGAATTCTGAATTTCTAGTTTGTCGGGTTGTACCGATATACGTACGAAACTTAATTCTCACATTTTTATACTTTCATGGATGGCCAGGCAGACGATTTAGGTTAATTCAATTCAATTTATCAGCTATAAAGCGTGTGCCATAGACATATTGCATTTGCTACGGTTTCGATCGACGAAAAACGGGAAAATCGAACATACGAACAAGCCTTGAAGGCGAAGGCATGATCAGCTTTTTCAGAAATTAGGTAGCTACGCACCGGAAGCAGTAGCATTGATGCATGACTGACACTGACTGCGCTATTGGACCGTTTCCGTCAATGTCATTAACCACCGGTGGTTTGGGTTTCGGAATTTCCATCCAGGGTGGTGGAAGTTACCCACCAGAATAAGTGTTTTCGCACTCTGTTGACGGGTCACACACTTTTTACCTCTCGGTTACTTCCACTCAGCACAGGGTTGGGCGAAATGAGGTCTGTGAGGCAGACGGTCTTCTGGCATGCGGAGTACCTTTCCCAACGACAGCAACGTATGAAACGTGAGTAATTCATCTAACATGGGAGAATTCGTTCTTCACAAGACCATCTGGCCTACTTCTGCATTTCTGATGCGGTGTTCCCACCAGACCTGACCGATGCCTCGGGGACACCAATGATCAAACACTAACATCTTCCGAATGTCCTCTGCACGTAGGAACAACGTATCTGAAGCCACGTATCATACAGCAGTATGGATCGAACCACCACTCTTCGCTTGACAGACGAACTGACGTCATGTAGGTGCCGTAGGCAAAAGATACCCTGATATTTCCGATTCGAGAAATAATCTTATCTCCAGCCAGTCCACCGGGACTTATACAGCTGTCCAGGTAAAAAAAATCTATCTACCACATCGATTGGCTGACCTGCAACAGTGAGATGTGGGTCTGATCCCACCCAGTTATGTAGAAGCACCTTACACTTTGCAGGTGGAGCTGCATGAGCGCAAAGCTTTATTTTTTTTCTTAGTGCCTTTAAATCACCTGTATACAAGTGACACATTCATCAAATATATGGCCTTCAGTCGCTTGGTAAACAATAAGCTCAAGGCCATATTTCTTGAGTGAGATTTGCAAAATGGACATGAAGTCATGGTACTTAATTTATTCCGTTATTGCGAAAACAACGACAACTCCATCCTAAATACCATATCTAGACATCAAATGCTTTTATTTTTGTATTATTAGCTACGTGACAGTATGCAGCAAAAGCACCACGTATACAGGTTAAAAAAAACAATTTCAGTAAGGCATACCAAACTGGACTCAGCTGATTTATTGTAGTTAGCGAAGGATCTGTGAGCTCACCTATTTTTTATAGTTTGCATCAACGAATTTGCAACTTACCTCGTCTATAGACTTGAGGAAAAACCTCTTCTTTTTTCCGTGCAGCCCAGGGCTTGTGAATGAGCCATCTGAAAATGGCATACACATTAGGGGCTGCTCCACAAGCATAGCTGCTTAGAATTTGTAAACAGAGCGACCTTGAGTTGCCATGTCATTTTGCTATTCAGTCTACGGATTCACGGATTGATACACAGGATCGAGGCTATTGCCCAAGTTTCCCGGGTCGCTTTTGTTCTTTTCGGCCAGTGGTTGTCGTTCACCTGAAAGGCACAAGTGAAAAAAGTGTGTAGCACTGCTCTTTGTGCTATCAGCGCGGGGCATTATGCTTGCCAGCGCGATGATTCGCATAAATAAGTGTCTAATGGTGCACATAACGTATTACACTAGAAAGCATTGCGTATTGCTCATCTTCCCCTGAAATCAGAATGAACTGCATGCTACTGTGGACCAAAGCGCGCACTTAACGACTGACACACAAAATCAACCGATGTACCATGCTTTTCGTGTAAAAAGGACTGGCTGTTTTCAGGTTTTGCGGCTGACATGCTTCAGCTAAGGTACTGAGTTTTACAGTCAGGTGGAGTCGCAACCCGCGTCAGTGAAACCTACAATCTAATCCCCTCATGAGCGTGACCTCAAATCTTCCGTCCCCTAGCCGATACAAAATTGCCTCTGAGGGCGAAATTTTCCACCACCTCATACTTGCGCATTTCCTCCTTTCAAATTTCCCACTTCTGTTTCTCTATCGTATGTCCATCAACTTATTTTCGCTACACCCTTTCTAAAAGAGACTTAAATCACTTAACTGCATTGCCGCAGCCCTTCTACACCCCTCTCTAGCGTTTGCTTTGAATGCAGTAACGCTTACATAAATGAAACCTTATCATTCAATATAATGTGCCCATCGGAAACGCTGGTTCTGTAATCAGCCGTGACTTAAATGCCCTATCGGTCTCTACAAATAACTTTCCATCCCCATGGGGTTCCAGCAACTGTGCCAAGTCTCCGCATCGGACAGTGGCTACTGGGTCTTCGCCTCCACAGAAGACAGATCAAAACGGAATAGTGAGCTTAGGATACATAACAGTTCAATCTGACCCCAAAAATGGTCGCGGCGAAGAGTGTGAGTGAACAGGACTCTCCATTTTCATGTTGCATGCACATAGCCGTATTCATTCGTGTACAGCATTCAGTCCCCCTTAAAATTGCTTAGTGGCGACGGGCTAATAACTGGGTCAGTCCACCGCCCCCTCTTTATACGTTCCTGATGCGGAACATTTCAGTACAACCAATTCTTCCGCCACCATAACTTCTACCGCTTCCATCTCATTGGCGAATTCAAGGCACCGGTAATCGAATGGCTGGCAGCCCGCTTCTCTGGCTTTAAAGAAAGCTTCACCCACTGTATGGGAGTTACACGTTCACGGTCCAAGGAGGTACTGCTTCGGATAATAATCCTCGGTTTTTGATCCGGCCTTTTTAGGCGAATATGTCATAGTTCATGAAACCCTCGTCCCCCTTCTTTAGTCCGAAGTTACCACGCTTTCCCGTTGTCGGAGATTATATTACGAATAAAAATCTGATGAAACAGCCTCGATGAGTCCCGTCCTATTATGCTTCAGAAAAACAGTGAAAGCTAGGCCGAAAACAAGTTTATCTCCCCTCCTTGGCTCGAAAATAGCTCTTCATGCTGCCAGTAGAACCCATCATGCAATGTCAACATCAGGATCTCGGGATTCCTAAACTTCATCGTTCACGCTCCTTCAACCGAATTCAACGTGACGGGGATCATGTAATCCACGTTTAATTTCTTCGCGACCGCGTTCCAGCCGGGCGAACGCATCTTGAAAAGAGAGGTCTCCTCTTATGAGCCCAGACCTCCGAAAACCTGGCATCCACACACTGATTGCAACGGCTGACGAAATCCATAGTCACTTTTCCTAACAATCTGTGATAAAAATGATATTGATGGCTTCCGTTGCATCCTATATCCCTGCCGTACATTGCAACAATACCTTCGCCGCTACTTAGATTCCTGCCTGTGCTGACCGCGCGAACCAAACTTCACCTCCACTCTGCAACTCTAAGGTCTATGATCTAGCTGACGGCCTTGTGAAGAAGGTAAAAAACTAGTATAATCTAATAAACTTAATATTCCAACCCCCCATTCCTCAGACGAATTCCCCCCTTGTGAAGGCAGCGTATTACACAAGCTGTATATTGGTGCAGAGCTAACGCAACGGGTATGAATCAATAAGCAGACAATCCACCCCTTGTAAACCGGTGAAAATAACTAGGCGTCCTCGCAGAGTTCTCACACTGAAGGGTCACCTACATCCTTCCAGACACAACTACCCCCTTGTTCAGTTTATCTTATCCGGTGTCTTATCCGATGTCTGCAGCGTCCTGACTACGACTGAAACCAAAGAAACTTTGGATAGCGTCTTCTAGTCCTCAGGAGCATTAAGCAGCAAGCGTCCCGCCAGATGAAGACTGAACACTCGTCACGGCTAACAAGATTGATAGGTTTTATGACAGTCAACATAGTGTATCAGTCGCACGCAATTTTTTATCTCCTTCGATATACTGAGCCTTCGATAGCGCTCTGGGAAAGATTAGTGGGTTTGCGGGCGGTGCAAGCAGGCAATACAGTAACCCGGTAAGCACTCTGAAGTTCTACCACAAATTCAGCTGACTGAGACGGTCATTGAGAAGCATGTAACGTGCCTGGTCCAGAAATAGTGGAGATCAGGTAAACTACGGATAAGCCATTAAACCGGTTATGGTTGTCGTGGAACCGTCTCCGCGATATCCTACTTGGGTTCTTGGGCAGCTCCGTAAGTGTACAAATTGAGTAAAACAGTTGAGTTGTCAGGGTGGTTAAGAGCGGTATATGAGTGAACTAGAGATACTACTAGGTCCATCGAGGGTGCTGGGTGTTTGATTGCTGCTATTCAAACGAAGTAGACAGTGTTGTCTGTAGGCGCTAACCATCTTCCGGATGGGAACCGCGCGATATTCTTAATACCTCGTTGATTATTCCGCCCGTTGTCGGTGTTGTTCTTGTTTTTATTTTCTGTCACGACTGCATGAATAATTGCTCGGGCAATAATGAATCTCGGAACTATTGTAATAGGCTAACAATAATTCACTTCCCCGTCCACTTTTATTCTTTTATTCACAACGAGGCTTTCAAATAGAACACTGTTGTATGGTGGCGAAGTACCAATTTTGAAGACGCATGTCACGCCGTCGACGACGATTAATGGTGCATCATCACAGGCATATTTTAGTGCGCACTTGTCGGTGAAACTGAGCTGAAGGGTTCGGGTAGCAAGTGAACCACTCCTAACACCCTTTTGAAGAGTACGCGGCCTGAAAAAAACGTTGACTTGGCATAATCGTCATTTATGCAGATGACAATTGGCAGTTCAATCACAAATACTGCAAAAGGTATAAAAATGTTCCCCTATTCCGACGGTTTCCCGGCTTTTTAAGGTTCATATCACAAGTTGTTTGGACCTCGTTGCAACGTTTTTATAAATCGTACAAAGTATAGCTTTCCAAAACTGAGTGGGCGCAACTGACTAGAATTTTACACAAAATTGCAACCTGGTTTGCCTAAAAATGCGACTTAATATGTCAAAGTTAAAAGCAGCTGATCGTTTATGTGTCAACTGTTGAAAATGGCACGTGACCGGCTTAAGAAGATAAGATGCTTTTCTGGCGGTCTAAATATTCCAAAGGCAGCCTATCGGCTGATAGTGCTTGGCTACGAAATTCAAGTCGTCTGAAATCATGGTCCTGAGGAATGGAACTACGAATAGTCATTTGCCCATAATGCTCTCGCTCAGAAGACAATATTTGTGTTGTCTCTAGTAGTGAGGCCGTCAAAAACCAAGCAGATCCAATGTCCTCTTGCGTGCGGATGCAAAGCTGAGAGATTATTCAGAAGAGCTTTTAACGTAATTATTTATTGGCCTGTTTCGTGACACCCCAGCAGTTTGGATGCTAAATACAAAGCAAAGCTCCTGCATGCGTTGCTTCCAAAATCCATCTGCCTATTGTTTTAAACTGCCTGGCTAACAAGCAAGCGGGTGAGCCTCTTAATTATCTAGTGTTCGGATTGTGGCGTACTGGAAAGCGGAGGATATAGTCGGTAGCGGAATTGTTCCTATCTCCTCTGCATGGCCTTCAAAAAAACGCATTAACACATTCGACGCAACTAGAGGTTACTTCAGGATCCAAGATGAGAAATGCCCTAAAATCGGCAGCTTTTGCGCCTGTCAAGCGGCGTTGACGCTATGGAGACCTGTGATACACAACCTGCACCAAACGCAGGGTGTCGATGACGTGTAAGGCTTGAATTGTTTCCATATCCGTAGTTCTGATAAGCTTTCCTAATACCCACGATTTGAAATTTACACAGAATTCCAGATTTGCACTCATAAGGACCGAACAAAGGCATATCCGTCGGAATGCCGGCGCTTACGGATAACCAGTTCTGCTAATAATCATTATACTCATGCAGGGCAACTTTTGTGACTAAAGTATTTCCTCAGCTTAGTTCTTGGTCTGAACCTTTCAAGCTAGCGTTCTGGCCGGAAGAACCAACAAAGGTATACAACCTGTACCAGCGTCCAGAGATAGGTTAAAGACACCGGCTTGAAACATCGTACGCGAGGCGTATGCGGCGACAGCATTCTGGAAATTCTGACCTTTATAGGGGTTCGCCTTTGGCATCAAGCGCTCAGCAGCCATTGGCTCAGAATTGGCCGTTGGGATCACACTGTCGTACAGTCAGATGCTAAACAGTCGATGCTAAACAGGCAAGCGGCCCAATCTTCTGGTATAGACTGGGCTAGGCTCCCTGGCTGTATGTGCGCCAAAAAGCGAGCGATAAATTTTTTTCGGTGCTGAATTCCACTTGAAAACTACTTTAAATTTTTTGGAGTAGCCTCGAAGCTGAGGTGGTTGCACCGGCTTGAGGATCCTGCCTGTTTAGCTTTGTGGCCATAATGCGCACTCATGCCATGCCCCAAAGGAGCAGCTGAGGAATTCTCCGGAATCGTGCGCAGACCAGAAGTATCAACAAGTATATTTGGCAGGATAGTGTCGTGTGGTGTTCAAAGATTTTTTCGAAGCATTGCCTCTGCGGATGACACTAAGCCACGAGCAAGATTCGTAGACTTGCTCAATTTGGAAGTCAATCAGAAGCACGTAGAGAGCTCTGAGCAAAGGCGTTCATCCTGATTGTTCCCGGATACTCGTCCTAGTTACTACGTGCGCTGAAAATAAAAAGCGTCCGTTGAAAGCAATAATGTATCATATCGGTCGAGGCATAGCATAAAATGATCTTCTGGACAGCTGGTGGGTCATCAGCTGCGGCGATATTTGACGACCTGCCGCAGCACGAGGTCTTTGTCCATATCTTAGAGGAATAATTTAGCAATCACCTTGAGGATGCGAACGGCTTCCAGTACTACAGAGTTTACCTCCACTTCCAAGCCGACTGGTGTGACTGCTGCATATTCTGACCCTGGCCTGCCAGTAAAACCTGACAGTGCGTTGGCTTGTCCAAGGCCTGTGGTGGACTGGAACTGGACCTTGAAGTCAAATCTTGGAATCATAGTGATCCATTGATGGCGGCGGTTAGGTATATGCACCCAAACTGACTTTCCCGGTCCATATACATAGAGGAGCGGTCGGTACTGTGAACTGACGGCCATGGTGTTGTGCTGAAGCTAAGGCAAAAATTATTGCCAAAACTTCTTTTCTACCTGACTGGAGTTGCGCTATGGTTGCGTAAGGGGTCTAGCCGTATATGCAATAGCTTTTTGGCGCCGCTTCCTATTCACACAATGGGATTGATTTCTCGAAAGCTACGGCATTTTCAGACTTGCCACTTCATAGTGT
>NW_008751755.1:642846-644745 GCF_000715545.1 Opisthorchis viverrini | reverse complement strand
CACAATGCCATCTTCAGCGGTTATTTCGCATGCCTGTTTACTGCACCTCTCAAGAGTAGTAGTAGGCCGGTCACAGAGCACACAGAATCCGAAGTCCGCGTTCCAAGACCGCCATCCGGGTTGACGTGCAGTATCCTCGACCACCAACGACAGGTCGTCGGTTGCAGACTTTGAGGCTTCACGCAGCAGGTTTTGTCCCTGAACAATCAACCTCTTAAGTATTGCGGTGGCTCTCCTAAGTTCCAGCCACTGAAGCCTATCCATCACCCGATTCAGTTGTTTACGAAGACCGTCGAAAACTGTCGGGGATGGTTTGGGAACAAGTGTAAGGGGTACACCTTTTCCCGGTAGGTTGCAATTTGACAGCCAGCGCTGGTGGATTGGAAGGCAAGCTAAGGAATGAGGAATAGTTCTTACTGCTCGGAACGAAATGATCTCGAAATACAGTGAACAGGTGTACGCCGGAGAGCCACATCGCCTGATAGAATGGGCATATGCATTCTCCAGGACAGGTGTTGACAGTCTGGCAGCACCTGGGTGTTTGCACCACAAACCATAAGTTAGTTTACGTAGCTCGACCTCACCTCGTTTGTTCCGACACTCATACGGCAGCCGCGGCAGCCGCGGCAGCCGCGGCGGTCGCGCACCCAAGTGCCTCAAAAGGAGAGAGCATGCATATGTTGTCATTCGACAGACTACGTTTAGAACGTAGGCGTCATCCTCCAAGATTTGCCGCCTGTCGCAGTGGTACCTCGTATATATCTCAAACTCCCGCATGAGCCACTTGGCGTGCCGAAACACATTTTAAATGGCATGCTCCAACGTGTCTGAGTGGTGCACCCGACCTCCAAGGCGCCCGTTTGCATTCTCAACTCGGTTGTAGGTTACAGTACCGAAATGAAACATTCCGGACTGTGAGTGTATGGCCCATTTTCGAATGAAGTATAACCACCGAGCCGTAAGATAGCAGAGAAAGGGGGGAACGGTTCGGCATAGAAGCAGAAATTCTTGTCGGAATCTGTTTCCTTGTAATATGATGAACATAAAACCAACAGTACAGCATTGTCTAGGAGAGCCATGCGGTAAAATATGTGCAGGCTGTTCGCAGAATGTGTTCATGACCAAAAATACGTGGATAATAAATGATAAATACGTGCTTCCTGATGGTTTTGTGGACATAAAAGTAGCAAGGCATAATGTCACGGCCGAAAACGACTCTTGCCGCACGCATTGAGTCGCCAACTTGTCCATTACAAAGGTCCCGATCGGGTAGGCTTCATCCATCATTCCTTTGAATAAGCCGAACAGTTTACGCATGGCAGTAAACTGCTCGCTCTCTACGAACGCATATATACCGGACGCCCGGTTCCCATGCCGTCCGTTATCAAGACTGTGTATAATTTATATCTAAATGCCAAATATTAGATGCTTTAAAAAACTTACCCAAGGTGGTTTGTTGCATGTGTCCCGTCTACATTTACTAAATCCGGAAAGCGTCGGAATAACGCTATCTGCTGCCATCGGGAGAAACATATGTGGCTATAGTGACCTTCCTCTGCCTGACACACAAGGACTTGTCCGGTCTCCCGAAATTTTGCCAGGACCGAAGGTATATCATCTGCTACATTAAAACCCAACCATGCGGCACCTACTCAACATAACCCGTCGACGCTTCCTGCAGTAGTTGTGCATACACTTGGTGGTAAGAATCTTTCCGAATTCAACCGCCACAAACTGCCGCACATCAGATGACGGCGTTCCATATCTCAGCAGGGCCTGACATGTGCCCGACTCGTCTTCGGTTAGGCGTCTGTTTGCTGGAAGCCGATCGTACAGAAACTTTGACAGTTTGTGGTTGTGTTCCAGAAAATAAGAGGTCACTGCCAGTTGGTTCCTTTG
>NW_008751755.1:638191-638709 GCF_000715545.1 Opisthorchis viverrini | reverse complement strand
TTATACATAGACATTCCACACTATGAAGTGGCAAGTCTGAAAATGCCGTAGCTTTCGAGAAATCAATCTCATTGTGCGAATAGCCAGCGGCAACTTGTCTCCGTGTTTGTCGCTGTTCTGACTGTTGGTCGATAACTGTCAGGGTTTGTCTTACATTACTTGATTTATTGATAGTTTGCTATACAGTAGAGCGCATTTTTGACGGGAACACTTTCGTTTTGAATTCGGATCCATTCTTCGGTGCTCGTTGCTCAAGTCATCGATTTTGTTGCTTGCAGCACTTGACAAGGCAACACTTCGTGAATTTCTTCAAAAATTCCAAGAACAAGGAGCGGTGTATTAAATGAGAAGAACCATGTAGAAGAGTCTATACAGACAGACGGCAAGCAAGTGATTCGTGATATGCATTCTTGTATGGGCTCTTTGGCTGAGTCTAGAGATAGCAGGCGTAGCAGGAGATCTGAGTCAGCTGAGTTAAAGCGAAGTCAGCTACAGAAAGTGTTTGAAATGCAGGCTGT
>NW_008751755.1:637773-638010 GCF_000715545.1 Opisthorchis viverrini | reverse complement strand
CATGAACTTGGACTGTCATACCGCGAGCCTAACTCTGAGGCTAATAATGTTCCAGTTGCAACCACGTCCAAATCAGCTGAGATACCGTTGTGGGATGACCCCTCCAAACGACAGCTCTTAGGGAGGCACTCTCCTAAGCGCAACAGCGAAGGACGTATGGCTGGTACTCATAACCTAGCCCCTTCGACTTCCATGGACCTCCCCAGAGTCGAATTGACTAAATTCGACGGTAGTTCG
>NW_008751755.1:619316-637245 GCF_000715545.1 Opisthorchis viverrini | reverse complement strand
TTTGAGTGTACTAAACGCTGGGATGTGGCTAAGGGGTGTAAGGTGTGCTTCCGTTGCTTGAAGTCTGGGCACATGACCAAGGCATGCAACACAAAACGCAACTGTGGTGTAAGTGAATGCAAGGCACGTCACCATTACTTGCTACACACCACGTCTGACCCTTCGCGTTCGGTGCAGGGCATCTGTAACGCTGCCAATGCACGTCAAGTATCAACAGCCTTGGGCTTGCTCGCGCAATAAAGGACCTTTAGGCGAGTTCGTTTTCTACGCCTTGTTAGAAAATGGCTCCGATGCTACCCTGGTGAGCCACGACGTGTTGAAAAAACTGGGCATCTCGCCACACGCATCACAATTGACTATCAAGACCATAAGTTGTACCTGCCTATCCGAATCTTGCGCGGAGAACTTAGAAATTGGATCATTGTTAGACAGCACTTGGGTCAATATCGAGAAAGATTTCGTTGTGCCTAGTATTATGCCGTCCGTTAACGTCGAATCTCGTGTAGCACTGGCAAGGAGCTATGCGCATTTGGACGACTTGCCTATCGCCGACATACCACGCAAGTGTGTCGCAATTTTGATAGGATGTGACGTAACGGACGCACGTTGTGTACTGGACCAGCGGCTTGGGGCACGTAAACAGACATTTGGATTGAAAACGGCCCTCGGACGGACTATCTTAGGCCCAACAATGGGTAAACAGCGGTATCACCTCTCTGTAAATTGCCTATCTCGGGAAGATCCGAACATCCTGCAGCAACTGAATCGTCTATACAATGACGAGTTTGCAGATGTTAACTCGCTTAATTTGGCCTTGTCTCCCGAAGATAAGCGCGTTCTGGAGTTTGTACAAGCAAAAGTTCGTGTGATTGATAGTCAGTTCGTTATCCCATTGCCATGGAATGTCGATATCATTTGTGCCAGTTCCAACCTGCAACTGACAACCATGCGATTGCAGTTTGCAAAGACGTTTCTTGAAGGATGTGACCCATTTCCAGCAGTATAGCGCTGAGACTGAACGCAAATTTAAGATGGTATACGCTTCGTCAGTGCCGGCACATCATCATTCTGTCGTCAACCCGAAGAAGCCTTGGTAGTTGAGGGTGGTGTTTGATTGTGCAGCGCAATTCAACAAGAAATCTCTAAATGACTACCTATATCATGGTCCAGATTGGACAGCCGACCTGATAGCATTGCTCTTGCGTTTTCGCAAGGAGCGCGTAGCACTTTCGGCTGACATTGAAGAGATGCTTATGTAAGTTCACTTTTCAGAAAACGATAGAGGCGCCCTTCGGTTCCTATGGTGGCCGGGTAGCGATATTTCATTGGAGCCGGTGGAGTTCCAAATTAACGCGCGCGTGTTTGGAGCGAAATCTTCGCCATTCTGCGCCAACTTTGCTCTGCAGCAAACTGTGGAGCTATTTGGAGATGAATATGCTCTTATAGTCTCCGAGGCGATTCGTGACAATTTCTACGTACACGACTGTTTGTTGTCTGTCCCATCCATTGATGCCGCCAGAATGATATCCACTCAGCTGACGGAAATGCTCCTCAAGGCAGGCTTCCATCTCAGAAAATGGGCAACTTACGCCTCCGAGGTCATAGAGCAATTGTTCAGTGCCAAGCTTGCTGAGTCACCAGTAACGTTGTCTGGTCACAACCCGGTCATGCACCCAAACCTTGGTATACAGTGAGATGCTTTACGAGACGAATTCTATTTCCATTATGATATACCGAGAGGACCGCACACGAGACGCGGCATATTGTCATCTGTAAGTTCCTTTTTTGACCCACTTGGTATCACGGCACCGCATTGCTTACCACCTAAGCAATTGGTACAAAGGCTGTTTTGAACCGGCCTTGGATGGGACACTCTTATCGACCAGTCATAAAGAATGGAATGGACGATTGGGTTGACTTTGTCACCTCGCTCGGTAAAATCAGACAATCTAGGTGTATGTTCTCGGTGGACATTAGCTATCGAGGTGAAGCAGAGCTGCACCTGTTCAGCGACGCCTCAGAGATCGGATATGTGATTGCTGTTTACGTTCGGTTCTGTGCGGGGCTTAATCGACCATGTTGTTTGTCGTTTTTCGGTAAGTCGAGAGTGTCCCCTCTCAAGACAGTATCGATCCCTCGGCTGGAGCTAACAGCGGCCGTGCTTGCGGTAAAGATGTTCTGTATCATTACTAAGAGTCCGAAGATCATATCGTTCAAATGTTATTTTTGGACGGATTCCCAGATTGTTCTGTACTACACTAACGATCCATCTTCCAGATTCACGACGTTTGTGGCAAATCGCTTGTCAATCATACATGAGTATTCCAGCACAGAGCAGTGGAGGCAGATATGGCATCTCGAGGTATTTGGGATGAAGCTTCCCTGGGTCGGCGGCTTGATGGACCAGATTGGCTGCACGCTGGAAATGATCCACCAGAATCCCTTCCAGTTGTATCGGGAGTCCCCAAAGACATAGAATATAAGTGTGCATCTAAGTGTGTCAATGCTATATGCTCGAAGCCTGAGATCGGCGTGTTGTTCAATCGCTACTCGGATTGGTTTAAACTTACAAAGGCTGTAGCTTGGTGGTTGCGGTTTTTAAAGTATCTTGAGGCAAGGTTGAAGTCATCACCTACTACTGTATCGACTGGATATCTTACAGTTCAAGAGCTCAGAGTAGCGAAGTATTCAATATTGCGTATCGTGCAGTCAGAGTGCTGCGCGATGGAAATAGCTCAGATTAGAATGCCTGGTGTGGTGCACGCAAAATCATCATTATCCA
Source organism: Opisthorchis viverrini (assembly GCF_000715545.1). Classification (NCBI taxonomy): domain Eukaryota; kingdom Metazoa; phylum Platyhelminthes; class Trematoda; order Opisthorchiida; family Opisthorchiidae; genus Opisthorchis; species Opisthorchis viverrini. The sequence goes on along the minus strand of NW_008751755.1, from coordinate 634,463 downwards.
AACTCTCTCCAATCCTACTGAACGACGTACTGTGTGTTGGTGGTCGGCTGAATTATTGCGACTACCCCGCATCGAAGCATCCGCCTATTCTACCTAGCCAGCATACAGTGACCGAGTTGATAATCATGCACTATCACAAAATTCAAGGCCATTGTGGTAGTTTGGAAGTTATCGCCAGTATAAGACAAGCATTCTGGCCTATACATGGCCATACTACTGTGAAACGAGTAATAAGGAAGTGTTTAGAATGTCGTCGCTGTCTGGCTACTGCTAAGCAACAACTCATGGCTCTATTACCCTCAGCGAGGGTCGAGAGAGGATGGCGTTGTTTCTCCTATGTCGGCATTGACTATTTTGGCCCCATGCTGACCAAGCGTGGTAGATCTATAGAGAAAAGGTACGGTTGTCTCTTTACATGCCTCCAACCTAGAGCCGTACACATTGAAATAGTACATTCCATGTCCACTGATTCGTTGTTCATGTCGCTGATGCGTTTCATTGCCCGTCGTGGAAAACCTGGGGAAATATTCAGTGATAATGGTTAGAACTTTGTGGGAGCTATCGGTGAACTGCGCGAACACTTGAAATCGTGGGATCAACAGTAGATCAACGATCGTTTGTTGAAACAATAAATTCAATGGCACTTTCAACCGCCTTTGGCAAGCCATCGTGGAGGTGTGTGGGAAAGAATGATACGTTCTGCGAGACGAGTCGTTACTGCTATCGCCTCAGAACAAGTCATCCCTGATGAGACTCTTCTAACCTTCATGTCGGAGGTTGAGTGAGTACTGAACAATTGACCGATGGTGGCGCTCAGGTCGGATACCAGGGACACTTTAGCCTTGTCACCAAACATGTTCTTAATAGTAGAGGAGAACACAGGGATACCCTTCCACTGCAGCTATGCTGAAAAGTTCACTAGAAAATGGAAACATGTGAACTATCTAGTTGATGTATTCTGGAAAAGGTGGATGAAGGAATAACTACCCACCTTACAAGTCAGACACAAGTGCTTACTGAAGACTCTATCCCATCCATTAAAACATTGCGTTGCACAAACTATGAACATGTTGTTGGTTTCTAAAATGAACCGTATTATCACTTGTTTAAATTCACATTTTGGGCACCTTTCGAACTGGTTTCTCACGCCTGATACTTGTCTCCGTGTTTGTCGTGGTTCTGACTGCCGAACGATAACTGTCAAGGTTTGTTGTACATTAACTGATTTATTGATATTTTGTTATGCAGTACAGCACATTTTTGTCGGGATCGCTTACGTCTTGAATTCGGATCCATTCTTCGGTGTTCGTTGCTCGACTCATCGATTTTGTCCTTACACTGATAAAGAATTGATAATTGGTGGTTACGACATGCGGCGTCATTTTAGCATCCTGTTCAGCTCTGTGAAACAGCTATATTTGAATTTTCAAACCGCGGGTTCACCAAAGACCAGGTATGTGAAGCAAGCACCTGAGCAGATTATCATATTTAGGCTGGGCTTGGGATGCCCGCGGTCCTTCCTGATAGCATCGGTAAAGGAGATGAAATATTTCTCATCATTCCTAACAAGCTTGGGGCATTGGCGACGGACAGCGAGCAATGGTATTTGAACGCCAAATGTCTCAGACAGGGTTCTGTCCGTTTCCTCGTAAGGCAGCCAACGGAGGATGAAGTTTGTATATCTTTCGTACAGGGTTTTTGCAGTAAGAACCTGACTTCACATTCGTCATTAAGCTGTAAAAAAACTCGTTTTGAGCATGTTCTCGCAATAGTGGTGAAAAGTACCCATTCGTGATTAGAGACGGGGTTGAAACTGAGTCATATGCATTTCCTGAAGAATGAGAAGACTCAGTGGTACTAGCTGCTTGTGTCTGGATATGCGGTATCTGCGCTGGTGAGTCAGTAAGCTTTAATTGCGCTTCTTCAAATTATGTTTGTCGCTGCTACAATAATTCTCTAAGGTGGATTGATTCGAAAGACATCGCAGGTTCCTTTTCGCCAATTATAATGACGGTACTTTCGAAGATTTGTTCTCACTGTAAGCCTTCTTAGCCAGCGTTTTGGTGGCGCTCAGGTCGGATATCAGGGACACTTTAGCCTTGTCACCAAACATGTTATTAATAGTAGAGGAGAACACAGGGATACCCTCTCACTGCAGCTATGCTGAAAAGTTCACTAGAAAATGCAAACATGTGAACTATCTAGTTGATGTATTCTGGAAAAGGTGGATGAAGGAATAACTACCCACCTTACAAGTCAGACACAAGTGCTTACTGAAGACTCTATCCCATCCATTAAAACATTGCGTTGCACAAACTATGAACATGTTGTTGGTTTCTAAAATGAACCGTATTATCACTTGTTTAAATTCACATTTTGGGCACCTTTCGAACTGGTTTCTCACGCCTGATACTTGTCTCCGTGTTTGTCGTGGTTCTGACTGCCGAACGATAACTGTCAAGGTTTGTTGTACATTAACTGATTTATTGATATTTTGTTATGCAGTACAGCACATTTTTGTCGGGATCGCTTACGTCTTGAATTCGGATCCATTCTTCGGTGTTCGTTGCTCGACTCATCGATTTTGTCCTTACACTGATAAAGAATTGATAATTGGTGGGTACGACATGCGGCGTCATTTTAGCATCCTGTTCAGCTCTGTGAAACAGCTATATTTGAATTTTCAAACCGCGGGTTGACCAAAGACCAGGTATGTGAAGCAAGCACCTGAGCAGATTATCATATTTAGGCTGGGCTTGGGATGCCCGCGGTCCTTCCTGATAGCATCGGTAAAGGAGATGAAATATTTCTCATCATTCCTAACAAGCTTGGGGCATTGGCGACGGATAGCGAGCAATGGTATTTGAACGCCAAATGTCTCAGACAGGGTTCTGTCCGTTTCCTTGTAAGGCAGCCAACGGAGGATGAAGTTTGTATATCTTTCGTACAGGGTTTTTGCAGTAAGAACCTGACTTCACATTCGTCATTAAGCTGTAAAAAAACTCGTTTTGAACATGTTCTCGCAATAGTGGTGAAAAGTACCCATTCGTGATTAGAGACGGGGTTGAAACTGAGTCATATGCATTTCCTGAAGAATGAGAAGACTCAGTGGTACTAGCTGCTTGTGTCTGGATATGCGGTATCTGCGCTGGTGAGTCAGTAAGCTTTAATTGCGCTTCTTCAAATTATGTTTGTCGCTGCTACAATAATTCTCTAAGGTGGATTGATTCGAAAGACTTCGCAGGTTCCTTTTCGCCAATTATAATGACGGTACGAAGATTTTCCTTTTCGCCAATTATAATGACGGTACTTTCGAAGATTTGTTCTCACTGTAAGCCTTCTTAGCCAGCGTTTTTCCCTAAAAATCATGAAGGATAGACAACGCTCACGGACACCCAAAACCATGTCAAAACACACATTCAATTTGGTGGATATAAAGTGCATTTTTGAAAACAATATTCCGGAAATCCCGGCATCTAGGTGCGCCTTTGGCAGCCGGCAATGTGCACGCGTCGGGTCCGGAATTTCGGCCAGCTGGCACTCGAATTGATGCTGGGCCTGCAAGCGGTCCCATATTTTGCACAGTCACGCGCGTATCGGACTTCTTTGCTGTAGTTGCGCAAAAATGCAAGCGGCGAGATGACTTCAGTTCGGAATTTAACCGAAGAGCGGTAGGTAACGGAGAATTTTGTCAATATTTTCAGGTGATTTGGGTGACCTACTTTCGTATCAGAAGCCTTATTATGGCGTCCTTTTTTGATAATGACATGGTGATTGGGTCTTGCAAGTTGATGTATTTAAACAGGCAGAAGTGTTTGAAACATTATTCTCTAAGGTACATTCATGTTTGGTGGTGCATCTTAGCGTTTTCTGATCAACACAAGTTTACACATGTTCAGTAGACTCAATGAGCCTCAAACCTGGAGAAGCACTTAGCGGTGTATGGGGCACTTGAAAGCCCTATGCAACCTAGTTGCAAAGATGATAGGCTATCCGCAGTGTTAATCATTTCAGGTTCAGAAGTAGAAATCGTTTCAACTGTAATAAACCGACATTTAACAGGGAAAAGAAAATGGCATGTGTCAAATTTCACTCGTGCCCTGAAATAAATTTTCACAACAGGGTGGACTGTGGTTTTTTAGTATGAAAAAAATCGCGTAACCAATAAATGATCGTTATGGTTAAGCTGATATGGTCGTATTGAGGAAGCGTTTGGTGCAACTGCGGAGTCCATGTAGAGATGCAAAAAAGAATACAAATTTCACTTGCGTCCCCTCTCATCAACCGAGATGCTGAAATAAATAAATGTGCCTCGAAACAAGTAAGGTTCCGTGCAAAATCTTGTAACAACGCCGTTAGCATAAGCAAGTAGGAGTGATCAATGTCGGTACAGAGGGCCTCCAATTTATATTCTTGCTTAGTGAATCTGTTACAGAAGGGCACCTGATTGATGGTAACTTACTGAGTACACGTTAGGCATATAAAAGCTAAGCAACTCTAGGATATTTTGTGGTATGGTGTGTCCGATGAAAATTACAAGTGTGCTAGGTAACAATCCCTGGAATTAAGCGATTTTGTCACCGCCTCAGAGTAAGTTTGTTTGGCTCCTGAGCTTTTGGCTTAAATTAGAAATATGCTGTCACACTTCTCTGCTTGAGATTTTATGTGACCCATAGAGCGTCCATGTCTATCCGAAAATGCTCTAATTTTAATTATTTTCTCATTTTGTGCCTAATCTGAAAGACGGGTATCTCACCGCGCGGCCCAAGTTTATAGCCCCAGGTCACTTTAGTGACTTGGTGACCACGAAATAAGGGTTTGGATTGAGAATATCAGTTGAGAGTTACTGGGTTTGATGTGTATGCGATGCCTGCCCGAAATGCTGGTGCTTCTTAGAGCATAACCTACAGTGCCATGTCCGGAATCTTATCAGGAGGAACGCTTAGAGCGCGTCAATTGCACGAACTTGAGTGTTAGTGCTATGTCTGACGTCTGTCTCCGCCCCAGTAATTAAAGCCGGGAAAAGGCTCGCTGACAAATGATACAACAGCTTTGTTGCCATCAAAATTACAGAGCCAACGCACAATCTAAAAGGACTTTCTTGACATTGGTCCAGAATGTTCGATCAGTGTTTAGTGAAAACTGATCTCTATGAAATGCCTGAAAACTTATCAGGGTCGGTCGTGCCTATGTGGAGTGCCTGAACGATCATTCACTGTGGCTGAATTGATTGAGTGATTGGCTGGCCTGGACGCTTGGTGGATTCACTATGGGGATTCTGGTGGAGTATGAGGCTATCAGTAGATTCGTGGTATTCTGGTGTTATTTTCGGAAATCTGACATTTCTGATGGTTACTGGCGGTAAAAACCAGTGCCTGTAATATTTGTATGTAGCTTTCTGAGCTTTAAAATGGTCTTTCAAATAGAAAACTGTCAGTGAATAGGAACAGCCACCAGTCTTTGAAGTCAATGAAGCCAACCCAGGCAGGCCATTATCATCACAAATCTACGTACGTTAAGATGTACAGTTGGGCAAGAGTTAGCTGGAAAATGGAATCCTGAGCCCTTGATCAGAACTGGTTCCAATAGATATCTAGCCACCCTCACAGGGGCAGTTCTGCTTATGGGGACACCACCAACCCATAAAAAACGGAAATGTGCCGATGGACTGGTTTCTTATGTCGACTTACCACTTTCATTTCCTTCTCTAATGTACTCCCCAGTTAGGGCTCGCGAAAACACACCCTATCTTATACTATCTATCTTTAAAAGCAAATGTTATCCGGTTAGTTTGTGGGACCCGTCGGAGATGAGTCCATGTTCAGTGGCTTACGTACGTTTCGACTAATAAACCGGCTCAACATGGTTTTATCCCATCCTACTGCCGCCACACGAATACAAACCTCCCAACCTCTAATCTCACTTTGGCCGCTACAAAGAATACTGCCACTCAGTGTGTTTTATTAGATTTCGTTTTGGTTTAATCGAAAAAATTTTCAGGCTGTGAGCTACTCCAACAGAGCACTTTAGCGTTCAGCACTCACCATGCAGATTGCTCCCAATTTCATCCAGCATTATCAAAGGGAATAGCTCAACTGCCTACAACAAAGTTAATTTGCGCCAGGGCTCCAACTCAACGTGCATTTTGAAATTCAGCGAAAGACTTCAAAATATGGCGCAGCAATCCTCGTAGCTTACGGCAAACCATTCACGTACACGTCTGGACCACCCTGCCAGAAGTCCATCAAAAATATCCAGATAAGTATCGGAGAAACAGTTGATCATCACTGTTTGTGGAAACCGACACCATCGTCATTGTTGCGGTCACTCCCAATGACTTGGAGGTCGGCAATACCATCATCCCAATCTGTGAAAATCTGCCTCAGATGTACCACAGCGCTGATAGAAATGAGGCTAGTTAACCTTCATCGCAGAACATTTCGCGACCTAGACAATAACAAGTTCACCGTGCCGTATTTTCCCACTACGGGAATACAGCGGTATAATGTCGCCACCTAAGGGAAGCGTGATTTCAGTATGCCCGGAAATGTACAGCGCAACGCACGTAAAAATCTGTTGCGCTGCGAAAGTCCGCATCAGCGAGTTGGTATTAAAGCCAAATCTGTCGCCGTTTGCAAAGTACCGCCTGATCGCCTAGTACACACGCAATAACTACTTTAATCTGCAACCCATTACCGATTTATCGCGTTCTCATCGAACAGAAGACCCAAGAGACACAGAACTTGTCTCTCCCAACACAGATGAACCAGGCGTCCAAAATGAAATCATTTCCTTCTGAGGAAACACTTCAAGATAATGCAGTTTTCACCCCCTCCTCACGGACTTTGATATTTAGTCTCAGCCGGTTTCGCTCCAAACTTGCCCTACGCTTCCTGTACTCCTTTCTCACCATTCAAGGTTTTTAAGTGATCGACTAATAAAACTAATATCACTATACACCATCACAAGTGGCTTGAGCCCATTATCCTCTATTTATTTTTCAACTACACCATGTCTGAGTAACCAAAGTCAGTATCCTATCAATCGTTTGGCTCCCTAGTCGTATCTAGGACCGGGGAGCCTTTTGGGCTTCCTTGTTTTAATCGATCACCTGAAGGCCGCTTGGTCGCGATCGCTCGGCCACGAGATTATGAATAGTTGGTCCTGCTCTCGAGGGTAGTTTCATACATTTCCAAGGTGAGCATTTTTGTTCGGTATCATATGTGCCTTCGTATTAGATAAGTTAAGTAGTTTGGCGAATTTTCGAGTATCACTATCACCACAACATCTGGGTTTTTGTATTTAGGTAACCAGTGGATAGTTTATGAAAAGCGCCCGAGAATGTTAGTACCAAATCATGACCTGATATTGCTTCATATACACTTCAGTGCTCTCAAGTGCTTATTACAGTTACATCCTATATTTGCCCTTTGTAGGATTTTTTCCTACTGTGTATTCTCCGGTTGCTTACACGGTTTCTGTCTGCGGGCGATGCTAGTGTTGCCGATACACAGCGGCTATGCATTACTAAAAAGCCGTGCATGAAGCATTGTGCTGGTAGTTTGTAGACTGACACAGAAGTCCTCATTGTGGTAATAGATTCAGCCCGAATTTTCGATTCTTATGAGGGATTTTCACCCTATCTTACTGACTCGCCAGCCCCTACGTCAGCCGAGTGATTGCCCGAGTGACTCAGTGAAATTGCAGCTCACAAGTGGTGTTAGGGCTGGTAAGATCAAGAAGTTATTGTGCCTTGTGTCTGCTCTATCGATTCAGACAATCCCACTGGGCTTGTTTGTTTGGACAAATAATATACGGGTCTCCGAGTGTTGGCTAGCTCCTCGAGATACTCAGTAAGGGCTAGGAAAAGAGATAAACTTCTTGGTTTAAGAGAATTCTTTAAGAATTCTCGAATTGAGTGATTAAGTGAGGATTAAGAAGATCTGCAACGAAGGTTAACGGACGGTGTTGGCATGCGATATAAAAGGTTTGTGTGTCGCGATCAAATGTTCTGTTTTAAGGTGCGCCGCCTCTGGTTGGTCGTCTTTGTTAATGTAGTAAACAATTCCAGCAAACAGTATAGCCCGAGACCGACGCCCTTACCTACTCGAAAGTGCAAATGGGTCTTTCGATTCCATGAGAGTTCATTGTAACCTTTAAACTATTTGACAACCCGGCTTCTCTATCTTTCTCGGTAATTAAGACTAAGGTCGATGCGGACGAGGTTTCCATACTGAGATTCAACACCTAGGTAGAAGTGGTACTCTATGCATTTTGGTAAAACAATAACCGCGCACCTAAACAAAGCGCTCAACAACGGGGGTAGCGAAGTCACGGACGTTGAGATAATACGTATTTGTCAAAACAACAAAACAAAGTAAGCGATTCACTAGGTTGTGTTCAATCCATTGGTGCATACTACGAATTACGCTACAGTTCCCACAAACCATATTGACTCAAAAGGCGCCCACCATGCGTGACCGCATTTAAAGTAAGACGGTCATGCACTGCCTGCACCCTCGAGCCAAACAAGCGGTCAGATTGATGATTCTTTACGGGGTGTACCTCTCGAGGAAACCCAAATTAACGCCATCTTGCAGTCCAAAATTTGGGTCGGAAGCTGGGAGAGGGATCTCTGGCAAGACTCCCACCTTCTTCCAATGCACCGTGGGTGAGGCCTTATAGTCAAAAGCCCAAGTTGGGTTATCCCAGCCGAAACCACTTTCGCCTAGACGACCGAGTAGTGTCATTCTTCCTTACAGCTTTTCACCCGTTGGTTCCACCTCACATGCTCCCACACAAGCCTCCGACTTATTCAGCTGTCGCTCATCTGATAGGTACTCTGTATCTAAGCTAGTACACAGTACTGTAAATAAAAATGGAGCTTATTTACTTCAATGGATGTGTTCCACGTTTCGACTTTGAACAACGATATTATGTGTTAAATAGGGCAACATTTAGCTGTTACTTAGACCTTATCTTCTCCGATCGATGTATTTCGTGTCTCCAAAACACGACCACTCGGAATTATCCCAAATTTCCCGCACGTTCCTTTTCCAATTCCTGGTGATTCTAGCGCAACGTCTTGTGTTATCAACCGCGTGCGAGTTGTCCTGAGCACCAAGGTTGAATGTGCCTTACTGGACTGGATTCCAGTAAAGATTGACTGGTTGAATCAAGATCAATGAACCCCGAGGCAACTAATCACTTTTTTCGCTGTGTCGCCATGCACTCCGACAGCCGACAGCTCTGGTACTAAGAATGATGCCCCGAGACCTGTTGTGGTCGCTTCGGTCAGCTAGAAGCACAGCTATTGTGGTTTGAATAGGTAGCATTAATACCAGCGTTGGCTGACCTGTTCCTGAAGAGATTTCCTTCGGCTGCTCGTTCAGAATTGACACTCACTGATTATCTGATATGGAAAACTTTTCCAGTTATGTGCTGAACATTGTTTTCTAATCGGCACAAACTTTTGGAATAGATGCTCCAACCGTGTAACTTTGAAGCTACCAAATGCGGACCAGCCGTGGACTCGGTCGAACCATCTGACACTCAGTTGCTGGTGAAGATCCCTGCTGTTGCATCAAAGCTAACGCATTCACTGAGTAACTCAATTCTTACCATACTAGACAAACAGATCCGGTTGATGTCAATGGACAGATTGAACCAAGTCGCTCTCATCTCCCCTTATTTTCCTAACCCTGTAGTAGCTGAAACCCATGCAGTTCGGTGCGCGGCTTGTAAGCTAAAGAATTGGTTGACTGACTGACTTGGAGGCTCAGGTATAGACAACTATCAAGATGGCCAATGGTGTGCATTTCTGGTATCTTTCCGGTGGTTAGCCTCCTTATGTGTTCCAGTAGCACGTTGTCTGCTTTAAACGCAGTAAACTGTGCCGGTTCTTCATGATCCGGAATAGACTTTATGAAAGTCAAAATTTTCCTTATCACCGTATCATCAGTCTGGCACGCAGACCTACACCTCAGTACCCATAATCCTGCGGTCGGTTGTGTGAAGTCGTAATAAGGTTTCAGAATCTGAGGTCTCCTACTGCCGCTTACCTGGGCACCAGCAGTCCACTAACACTGTAAGTATACTGACAGTCGAAGGTATCTCTGTGAAGGTGCTGACACTTATGGTTGATTGTGAGATGCATTTTATGATCTTGCCGATTATTCAGATCCTGGTAGATTAGAACGGAATCTACCGGTAACATCTTGAGGTCATCGACGAAAAGCAGAAATTTTGAGCTAACCATCCGGGGTGTACTGCTAATGGGTAAATAAGGTAGCGCGTGACCTATTATCATTCCCTGTGTGACGCCATTCCTTACAAAGGGGCTAAACAGCTTTTTACTGCATATATCTATTTAAAAGTTCAGATCGTTATTATCCTCTCAGTTTTTGTCACGCCAATTGAAAACGTCAGGCTGAATCAAGACGACTCAGGCTCCGTCCCCTACTACCGGTCCTCGGAATTACGAAGGTCAACTTTTTGATCATCATGCCTATGTTGACTATCGACTCCTTTGCTCCTTTGGAATACGCTTTTTACCGAATTGAACGCTGGCGCTTATCATGTGTGCACCATGACCAGTGCATTGGAAAGATAGGTCGAACTTCCACCTCTAGGAGTCACATTGTGCCATTGGCTTTGCCTTGTGTAGGGCGACAAAAATTAAGGCATTTTACTTGTCTCCTGAGTTTTTCAAAGAGCTAGTAAAGTGTAAAATCAGCTCCTACCTTGTGTATTCATTGCCTTGACCTCTAAGCAGGTCAAATCTCTACTGTATCACCTTCCCGCTGAACTCACCGATGCGGTGATGCTGATACTCGTAGCACTGCGGATGCTGCGAAGGGAAGAACAGTGAAAGCAGCCCACAATCTTCTGACAGTAAGAATGCGTCTTAAGCCCGCCGTATAGTGTAAGCTACCGGTTCATTCGTAGAGTTACCCAATGGAGCTCTTTGGGCGCGGTAATCCAGGTAGTATAGGTCAAAGAAAAAATGGGAACTCACTTTACACGGCTGACGCGGTTGTGAGGTCAATTTTGCACTCACTGATATATCGAAATAAGGCCGTGTACATGATTTATGTCCACGCAAACCATCATATTTTTGTGTGTCAAAGGAAGAAGAAATGTTGCAAAGTATCTTGGAGCCTATCATAGTATGCCTCAACAACATTTAGAAACTACGGATTTGTTTTCCGTGGCCATTATAATGCGTTGTAAATAATGTAAGCTCGGTATTAAATGTTGTGTCCGTTCGTATGAAGAATGGCCTCTTTCATTGCGCCGATTTCCGACGATAATATTTGCTGTGTGACTACGTCTCCCGAGCTAGCTGGCTGGTTTCATTCGCATGGTATGTGTACATTTCTCGCCCATCTGCTTTCTGCTAAGTGCATTGGTTAATCACTTCGCCTTTCATCGTTCCGCTACCGAACTTCAGGTACGTTACTGTTATGTCTTCCGCTGCCCTCAAACGTTCTTTAGTAGTAGACCTAATTTTGACAATCCTCTTGGCAATAAGTAGTTGTAGTATTATACTATGAACCGCAGAAAAGCACTGACCATAGCATCGTCGTAACCAGGGTTGGCTACTATCTGTTTCATTCCCAAGGCACAAAACGTTTGAGATTCGATAAAGAATTAGGATGTGCGGCCACGTGAAAGCGCTGAAGTGGCGTAAAATCTGACAAAATTTGATGAGAATATCCGGGCGCTGTGTCAACATTCAAAAAGATTCCAGTGGATGTCACGCAGTCTATCTAAGCATGAGGACATAAGCAGAATCTCAGAGCAACCCGAGACCTGTCTAGCTCTTAAAATCTAAGAAAGGTGAAAATCCCTGCAACCGAATGAATGTCAACGAGAATCAATCAAAAGAAAGCTGATTGATGACAACGGCACAAGTCAATCGCTAAAGAAAAGGGAAAGAGCAATCTTTAGGAATCCTGACCGCAGGGTAAAACTATGGTTGACGACTTTTTGCGCAACAGTTAGTGGCGATTTATGCTATTCACACAAAGTATGGAGGGATAAGTTTGATCTAGTGATCAAAGGTCTGGGTAGAAATTGCTTGCGTGGCGTGACTTGCACTTTCTCAGAGCGACTGATGTTGGCTATTAATAGACTGTGTAGACGCAAGAATCCTTACAGTATCACTGGAAACCGTATTTACACGTATTCACGCATTCACACGTATTCACGTATTCCCCAATTCTGGGGAATTGGATTGATCATACCATATTCAATCGGGTAGCCATAGAGGACGAAGGAACTATGTGCGTATGTCGTTGATCCCCAGGCTTCCGAAAAAAATGGTCAAAAGAGCTCCAGACGCACTGATACACAAAACTTTCAATTTGGATCGACAGGACCACTGAGTGGAAGACCGCGAATGATAAACGTGCTGGAAAATTATATGATCTGGTATAATTTTGGAAAGCGCTGAAATACGAAGCATGTGATTTTTGGAGACTTTCTGGTCATGGCACGTCATCCCGTCGCTTTCCTAGTCGGAATCACTGGACCATCATACACATGGATGGAATTTCTGCTCACAACCGGAGATATTCAGTGAAGGCCATTAGTGCAATCTGAGAGCCATTGATGGAGGGCCCCAGGTGGATCTTGGGCTCATGCTATTTGCATGTTGTACATTTAAATTAATGCTCGCTTCCATATAGCCTCAATCCAATTTGCGGACGGTTCCAAGCTGCGTAGGAACGCAGAATCTGTCGTAGATGAACCGGAACGCCCAAACTGTCCTGATACCCCGGCAGATAGATAATACGAAATGCTGTATCAACCACGGTTGGTGAAATTGGGAACGGCTACATAGAAGAAGGGTTATGAAGTGGTGAAGATGGATAGTGCCTGCTGGATACTCCCGAAACGCACTTGCTGCATTGTTATAACCGGATGAATTTAAGTCTTTTTGGGTATGCGGAAAAGTGTATCGCCTTATTTTATCCTTGATTTAAATGGATACACACAGAGCACGGAAAACTGGGCTGCCTTCAGTGAACCAAAGTTGATGCACAGTGATTGGAACAAACTCAAATGGTGGGTATTCAGAGAGGTAGTAGAAATGCACGGGTTCTTGCGAGCAACAAGGCCAACCGTTGAGTTTCCGCAAGCTTGAATATTTCACAATGCCGATTTGATACCCCTGTTCAAAATCGAGCAGAATCGATATCCAGAGATACTGTCTTTCTTTCGATGCGTAGTTACAAACTTGAGGTACAGCGGGCAGATAGTCTGATCAATGCTTGTTGACTCATGTAAATAAATGAGTCTTGGAATCAAATTTGACTGGAGAGATCTTGCGACATGACAGTGAATGCGTTCATGCCATCTTCAGCACGACCAATCTTTGAGACCTTCGAGGAAGAATCGACATTCCTCACTTTTCCAATGCTGACCGGAGATGAATAAAGAAACCATTACCAAGCGACCAACCCCTTGAATGGGTTGGCTTTCCTAGATGTACTTGGTCAACTAGGTATGCCCCGACGTTTCTAGTTACTTTTGCCCCACTTGTTCCCATTCTTATGATTGCGTTATGGTTCACAGTGAGTTATCCAAAAGTATTCCAAAAGCTGGTGGAATTGTCCGGGGTTTTCCCCTCTTTTCACGTTTTTTTCGTTGGGCGTACTCTTCAAAGATCACGGACCAGGGGTTAGGAATCACAACTTAATAGAGATTAGCACATGACATTCTCATGTATTGTGAGAATAATACATTCGAGCAAACTGATTTGAATGCAATGTCTGAAGTAACCCCTTTCACAACACGCCTTTTGAGAAGTTCTACCTCAATATTTCACACTCCCATGGGTTCCCTCAAAATTTCGGAATATGGGACTTGAGTTTGTTGGTAGTTTACTTAGTTTGGGAGCTAAATGAGTAGTGACTGCAGTATGGTGTATTGAATCACGAACCCTTGAGGCGCGAACAACACTGTCAACTTGGGTCACCTTTGGTGTCCGAAACGGAAGGCACTTAAGCTACAACGTATTGTCTCTTATGCCACGGCGACCTTGGAAATTGGTCTCTGCACTACGAAGACCTGAAGCCTTTTCGGGTATTTGATCCTCAGTGGTCCCATGCCACACGACGTGTCTTGAATAAAATTTTACACTTTTGTTTTCCGCTCGACCATTGCGAATGCACCATCTGCCTCAGCGGGCGATTCGTTCTTGAAACTCACTCTCCAAAGGCAGTACTCGACTTGAAACGTCAAATGGGTACACGTCACTCCTCCACCACTACTACTGGCCTATATGCGACGCACAACAACAGTCACGTGTCTGACTACTCTGCAGCGCACTCGGACAAATGCACTCTCCGAATTCACCCGGCTCTACCTAACCGAATCTAATGCAGCTATTCAGAATAGTGCTCTCCAGTTTTTTAAAACAAGAATTAACCTATGGTAAAAGTCGGTACCTACTGTTGAATTCTTATCGTCATTGGATTTACATCGCTTGATTTAGGCTGTATTTCTATATAACCCGCAAGTTTTATCTCTGCCGTACTCAACTTATTGGTTTGTGATGTTCTTGTTTGATTAATTTTAGTGGTTCCTTGTAGCTTACTTCCTTCTTCTTTATAGAATGTTGTAATTTACGAATCGGGATGCAGATTTCGTTTTCCCCCATTGTCTTTAGTTTAGTTTTGTCACTTTGTTGTAGAACATGGCAAACTATGTCTGTAGTCGTTCAGCTGTAAAACCCTTTCCGGTGCCTAGCTGCCATGCCACCCAGAGGAAGCACGAGGGCTGGGATACTGACAGGTCGTCCAAGCCTAGACGGGAGAAGTCGAGAGGCGGAGGTCGGGTTCGAACTACGAACATTCCGGCCAGCAGATTCGCGCTCTAATCAGCTGAGCCATCTCGCTCCTTACGTCTATAAGACAGTGTGTAACTTGTTTACAAATCACAGAGGTACAGCTCGGGCGCACTGGACGCTGAGTGTGGCTCTGTCTGGTCTTCAACAGCGCTGCCAATCTGTTTCGGAATGTGGTCTTTTGAGAACAGCCCAACTTCCTGAAGGTGGCGTTTTAGAGTGACATTCTCCGCCTGAAAACTTTACGTAAAGTAAATCAAGAAGGTGATAAATTAAATTCGTAATGCACTACT
>NW_008751755.1:609447-618944 GCF_000715545.1 Opisthorchis viverrini | reverse complement strand
ATATATATATAATATCATACTTCACAAAGGTGTGTAAATATTTGGGATTAGCTTAGAGGTCAAACCACCCACTTTGGTATATCGAAACAGTTAGGTTGTAACTACTACGAGTGGACTTTGTTTTTAGGAAATATCCTTCTCTAATTGGCTGATTGCTAACAACATCAAAGATGCTTTCTCCAAGAAATACAGGAAACTTTACTTTTTTCTGGATCACTTTTGGCAATTTTTTCTACTAAGGGTCAGTACATATCTAAATTCGTTCACATACTTGTCGTATAGCCTTGTAATATTCTTGACAAGGCCAGTAAAGTTATGATCCTCGTCAACCTTAACGCACAGTGGAACCTAAGTTCACCGTATTAGTTGAATATCGGCACCGTAAGCTGTTTTTTTTACGGAGGCGTACACGAGAACACTTTATGGCTTGGGATTTTTGGGGAATTTAGGATGCTTATGATGGGACCACTCGAAACCCTTATTTCGAAGGGCTACCTCTAGTGACCTTCTAGATGATGTTTTCAAAGTGTTGACTTCCTAACAGAATCGTCAAAGTGATTCTGTTTGTGGACGATAAAGCTGGTCTCCGTGGAGAGATGCTTTGAAAGATGGCCACAGTATTACTGCACTGATCTCAGTGCTTCGCTGTGATTCTCGGTCTGACCTCGTGGGTTATCTTTGTTCGGACTGACCATTGTATTTCAGTTTTGTATTCAAAATCAATCCTGGCTGGTGGTTTTGATAAATTAATTCACTTCATAATTCGTCAGTCACTATAGCCACCTGGCGGGCATGATGGAGGGTGGAACCATTCCCAACAACGACACCGTTTTCTTCTCCTGGTGCACAAAACAAAATATCTGGGCAAGCTTTCTCACGTAGCCACTACCGGTTGCCATGGTGAATGATAGTCCACCCATCCCCACTTGTGCACACAAAGTTATTAATAAGTATATTTATCATCATTTTTCTGGCAATCTATTGTTCTCCTCTTCGGGTTTGTGGACATTGCATTTCATATTGTGTCAACACATTTCCGTCTTTTCATTGTGCAAGGGTAGTTAAATACAGTATGAAAAACTGCCGTGAGTTTACCCGCTATTCCTGTATCGCGTGCACGCCAGCAAAGCCATCCAGTACAATCTTTCCACAACATACACTGACAGGATAGGACAAGGCAGCTTCGGGTTTGTATAACGTGCTACAGATTTTTCCAACGTTTTTACTGGTTGAGTATCACACAAAAAGTAATCATTCTCGAAGTGTTTACTCGTGTGGTTCCAGTTAGGTGAGTATTCCCGCGAAAATCGATGCGTTGGGATTCGAAGGAGTAGATGTGAAGAAGTGATCGGCTTTACAGTATGTGTTGGCCGATTTTATTTTCTGTCGCGATGTTGAATCTCATGAAGGAAACTTTACCAATTTTGTGCCTCCAAAGAGCGAATTCCTCCAGAAAACCGGTCGGATCCACCGGCCGTAGTTTTGGCTATCAGCAGCTGTGATGTTTATTTCTGTTTCCGTCTTGAAATAAACCCCCAAGCGGTGTGAATGCTGGTCGGTGATGGCGAGGAACATCTGGGAAATGTGGTAGTTTTAGGAAGATGACTACTACTCACACCGCAGCGGCTGATGACCGAGGCAGTCGAAGTTGCCAAGCGTCATAGTGTGAATGGAGGCAAAGTCGTAGAACTGGCTAGCGTATGGAAAGCGGTCGAATTTAAAAGTAATAGTGTGGATGTCAACAAATATGGAATTATCAGCAAAATGGCTGGAAAGCCCAACCAGACCAAAGTTCAGGTAATTCCTGCCACTTACACAACCCTCTTAGCATCATCTCATCTAGACAGACGAATAAAATTGAAAACAACACTCAAGAATCATCTTCACGTGGGGCGAACCCTAGGCTGGACCCACCCTAACAAACAGAAGCCCTTAGCTCACACGCTACACCGATTCAACTTGATACTGGAAAGAGATCTTTCTGATTGGTTCTCCTTTTGTTCTGATCTCAACCAACCTTGGCACAAAACTGTTGCGGTGAGTCACCGAAAATGGGATTGCTCACTCGTAATCATCGCTCTTGGACTGTATTTCCCTGGAGAGTAGCACATCCGTCATTCGCTAACTTTGAAGATTCTCAGTTAACATCGGAAGAAATATATTCCCCCTTCGTTCAAACACTGGTCTGTTTTTTTGTCGAGCGGAGGTCTGTTCAGTAGTCTAGAGTGGTTTTCTTCATTTTTTGGCCGTTCTGTGGTTAGTAATGCCAGTGGAACGGTCCATCACGCGTGGATGACGTTGTGTTAAACAAGGAGTTGAAAATGGGAACTACTCACAAGGCTGCTGAAAACTCTTCGACAGCCCACGACCGGTTTCGCCCTTCCGCTTGGGGCTCATCAGGTAGGCGTAGTCCCCGAGTCTCCGTCAACCTTATGTTCTATTTGAACCCACATTGGATTAAATTCGACAAATGCACTCATTTGCAAATCAATATCGAGAGATTCCGTGAAGTCCCACCCATGAAATTCAAGTTGATTTGCAAACGAGTGTATTTACTGGGTTGCTGTTTAACTGAACGTTTTCGAAAGCGTCCACTGTTCACTTGATTCCAATTATTTTGTCCACGTGTTCGAGCCTGACTGAGGGAAAAGTAACCATAGTTCATGCCAAACGGGCAACTAAAAGTTTAGAACCCAAACTGATCCATTCGGATTGATGCGATTCCTCCCAAAAAATCAAATTCTCGTTTTGCCTTCCAAATGTGTAATCCCCATAACCCGATTTATTGGAAAAAGCGCTAACTGAACTAGCTACTGGTGGTGGACTGCCTGAATATGGTCTTGTCGGTACTCTATTTGATTCTTAGTTCAATTGACCCATTTCTGAACGTCCTAAATCTAAAGCCATTTGAGTGGAAAATTGATTTCTGTCGTGTTCAAACACCAGTCTGTTGGTGATAAACTTTGGGTTAAGCTCTATGCATTATGAAGGTTGTTATGCCATCAGGTAGTTCTTTCTCAAATCGGACCAGATCAGTTCAACTAAGTGCTACTTGGGACATAGCATGGTCCTCAGATGAGTATCGTACGAATTTAAGGTCAATTTGTACATCCGAGTTGTCGCACTAGCAAAACGGAAGTGACTGAGAATGCATATGATGTATATGATGTGTACAAGCTGTGTGGGCTTGGTCGTGTGTTTCACGTGGCTAGTGATCGTCTACCGAGAACAGCGTCGTTCTTAACTTCATACTCAACCTGTTGGAAAGCAAGAACTGGGCAAATTACCACGCGGTGGAAAGAACAGAAGGGGGTTGCGATTACTGTCGATGCTTTCGATGAAGCAACCCCCATTCAGGTCAACTACTGGCGGAAGTGGCAGATGTCTATGCAAGCGAGTATCTGATTGGTCAGTAAAATGCCTGACTTAGCCTGACTTATGCGCCCTGTTGATCAGTCGCAGGGCAGTTTATGGATCACCAGATTGACGGAGAAATATCATGTTACGTAACAGTGGCACGAGCCTTTTTGTGTTCAGCTCAGTGAAGCCGATATCGTTCAGGGCTGCACACCAAAGTCCCGGGGACCGATGAAGCGATAAGGTTTGGACTAACCTTTGAACTTCATCTACTGTCATATCGATTTTCTTCAGCCAATGGCTTTTCTGTTGAATTCCAAATCGATTGTTTCTGGTCATGTAAATACACGCGATTCAGTGTACCACATCTTGAAGCAAAACCACAAGAGCGGGTTTATTACGGACTTAGTCGTTTATCCAAATGTCTTCATATACTACTACACGCACCAACGGCACATTCGAAAAACTGCATAATCGAGGGAACCTCTTGTTGTCGGACACTTGTTGTCATGCATTTCGCGTGCAGCAGAAACCGAAGCAGAGAAAAACACCCTTTACCTACAGCGCATATCTAATGATTTCGTCGGTGAGTCAATATGCGCTTTCTTCTCACGGACAAACAAACTCCGTCCACTCAGGAAACAGCCATTGAGGGTGAAAAACTAGACTCGCCGCTGCTTCCCACACACATGTTGGCATCATATCCCGGACCATACACCATCAATCCAAGGCGCTAATCGCTCTGGACGATAATAGGAAGAAAACGCGGCAGATGGTCAACTGATGCGCACGCCATACACATGAGAATCAATTTCCATCTTCCGCGTCACTATAAATGGGACTGTCCAGATGGAGTGAAGTATGCAACTTGGGTTCGCTCACAGGCCGCAAACTACATATCCTCATGCAAGGTACCGTCTGTCACCTAGCATCCACATGCTGGGTGTGTGCACGATCACTTCCTTTGGCGGCAAACGTACCTAGCTAATCTAGGTATGGTTTATTCTCTGGCCAGCCCTATTAGAGAAATGTTGGACAAATGAGGTCGATGAAGTCATATGCTTCTACTCTCCTGGATGTGGTTGTAGACGCCAACTTATGACCGTTTTGGGCTAACCACATACTAGCCAAACAAGGCTTGTTGCTGTCGTTCAACTGTAGCACCCTTTCGATGCCTAACTGCCATGCCACACGAAGGTTGCACGAGGACTAGGATACTGCCAGGTTGCCCAGGCCTAGACACGGAAGTCGAGAGGCAGAAGTCGGGTTCGAACCACGGACCTTCCGGTCAGTAAATTCACGTTCGGGCCATCTCCCCTTTGCTGCTGTCGGTCAGGAGTTAACCCGCACCTAATGCATGAGGCAATTTTCCGTGATACAACCCTGTCTATAGCAATGTTTTTTTCGGGTCTAATCTAAATCGGAGACAATGATGTACTGTTTTCAAGCTGCGCTGTAGATTTTGGATTCTGAGAAAGGTGCTTTTTTGCGTCTGACAGAAAATCGATCAGGGCAACTCGATCGCAAAGCAGGACGAATGTTTTGTTAATTCTCAAATGAGAATTAAACAAGAAACTAGTGGCTGGTAACCTAGTCTACTCGCCAACGTCCGCTCACAGTGTACTACAATTAAGCACTTATATATTAGTACTAGGCGACCAAGTGGTTAGAGCTTTACTGAACTGACCGGAAGGTCCGTGGTTCGAACCCGACCTCTGCCTCTCGACTTCCCCTGTCTAGGCTCGGGTAGCCTTGCAGTATCCCAGCTCTCGTGTTTCCTTCGTGTGACATGGCAGCTAGACACCGAGAGGGTCCTATAGCTGAACGATTTTTTTCACTAGGCGACCCATCTCTCCACGTTTGATGTTTTGTGATATCAGATGGCCCAGACACTTTGGTATTCCATTCCTGGGGATAAATTTTCAACTAGAAACATCACAAACAAGAGATTCAGCTGGGTTCCAGGTGGGTCTCTTGCAAAACCAATTTTTTTTGCAAACGAGTGTATTCCACTAAATTTTGAACTCGTTTGTTGGAGAGAATATTCTATCTTTCATCAAGAGAGCCGCTAGAGCATGGCTCGCCGCTCAACAGTTCTCCAACCTTCCTCACACCTTTCAGTCGTGGAAATGGAATCTTTACGTGTTATATCGGCTAGCCGTTTCGATCGTCTCAGCTTGTTTTCGTCCTGATGCCACAATTTTCTAGCAAGATTTCAGTGAAACTGTAGCGCGCTTGTGCAGAGTGATGACGCGTTCGGTTGCCCCTATCGATTCAAAATTTGACTTACTCCTTTTTTATGAAACTGTCTCAAGTTTAGAGCAATGGACTATTTCAATAATTATCCTCCCCCAATTACGAGCTTATTCAAGATGTGTGAATGGTTCGAATGTGATTGAGTGTCGAATGATGTGTACAACGCACGCGGTGGAGTTTTATTTGTCGTTCGAACACCAGAATAGCCAAGCGTTCTTTCCAACCTCAGACACTGGCGCCGCACTTGCCTGTCAAAAAATCTCGTTTTGTGGACTTAGCACCTTACTGGGTAAAAATGAATGGAAACAACAGGTGTGGTCATATCACCCTGTGAACATGAAAATGCCATGGCGCCATTCTGCTTCGATTGCCGCCAGACTCGCCAGTTGCAATGACTCTCGGCCTCTCTATATCCCTCTGTTTGTCATGTCTAAAAAAATCAGACTTGTGGTCGCTGATCTCCGTAATCGAAGCGGACAGAACACCAATTCTACTCTCATGTAGACATATCAGCTATCAGAACGCATGCCAAAATATGCGCAGAAAAAAGTTGGCAGCTGTGGAGCCAATCCGAATCAGTTCAGTTCAGCTTATCAGATATAAATTGTGTACCGAGAATACACTGTTTCCAGTGGCTGCACTTTTGATCTCCGGAATGTCGTAGAACTTGGGCATGGGAGGCAATGGCATATTCAGTTAGCTCGGCAACTGGGCAGCTACGCATTAAAGGAGGTAGCTTTGGTGCACGACTACCACTGACTACAACACTTGGGCGAGATGGCCCAAGTGGTTATAGCGCGAATTTACTGACCGGAAGGTCCGTGGTTCGAATCCGACCTCCGCCACTCGACTTCCACTGTCTAGGCTTGGGCAACCTGGCAGTATCCCAGCCCTCGTGCTTCCTTCGGGTGGCATGGCAGCTAGGCACCGGAAGGGTGTTACAGCTGAACGCTTTCTTTCTTTCAAACGCTACCAAAAGAGACGAACGTGAATGGAGACAACTTAATACAGACGTGTCCAATACTCAACTGGCCTCGTATAGATGAGCGAAATAAAAGATAGCACTATCATGATCTCGTGGTCAATGAGTCTTGTGTCGCTACAGTTCTCGCCCATGTGGCGTCCTCTACAAACAAAGCTAACGTTCAGCAGTCTCGCTGCACATGCATTCTCACATGAATTCAGCCAAGTTTATGCTACATACACCAACCACGTTTAACGCAACTGCATAACTTGTGCAAGAAACCTTACGTAAATCTGTGCACTAGAAATGGACTGTTTTACAGCTGTGCCATCTACGGAACAGACTCTGTCTCAAAAATATTAAGCTGTGGAAATCAATAATGGGAGACTGATAATAGTTTCGTGTACTATTGCGGCGATGGTTGTGCACACACGTTTTCTTTTGTCATGAGCGTAAGGTTGCGTGTATTGCAGGAACAATTAGGTTCTCTTCTTAACATCTTTCTCAATATCTGGTCTCTTTTGCTCGGCCTCAACAACCAGTCCGTTACTTCAGAACTACCTGGGGTATGGTAGTTAGTCACCAAAAAAATCGAAAAAAATCATTCAGCTGTAACACCATTCCGGTCCCTAGCTGCCATACCAACCACTTGAGCCATCTCTCCCCATTAGTCACCAAAAGGAAACTGCGATAGGTAAAATAGAAAACCACGGATAGTTAGGAAATTCCGTTTCTGTTCGGCGTGTGGAAGGGGAATTTGAACACTTAATGTTGCCTACTGGGAAACGCTCTTCATGACTTTTCGTGCATTTGGAAGAGATGGACCCTTCACGAGTATCCGTCTTCTGACATCGCTTTCAAGCACAAGTGTGCCACGTGTCCGGTGCACTTTGTGCCGCTCGGCGTGACTGAATTTTGGTTTTTATACTAGACAAGTATGAAAATGAACAAAATGAGAGTATAATGATAGCAGCTTCAGATGATCGTAGTCACTTTTCTGTTTGGTGTCCGGAAACGCTCACACCACCAGTTTCCTGACTGTATTACGCCTATTACTGCATGTATTTTGGAGATACAGAACCAATGAACTGAGGGTCACGTGAAACAGCTGTTTAAGTACTCTTGTCGCATCACAGTTCTGTAATGAGTCAGGACAAATTCTGTGAGCATCCTGATGTACAACGCCCTGAAATAAAGGAATTTTTATGACTCTGTGCGCAAACCGTGTCGTCTACTGTCTCATTAGGAATCACTCTTCTAGGGGAATTATCCAGCCACACAAGGGTCTTCCTCAGATGCAGAATGCAGACAATTTGTTTACCAGAAATCACATCAGATAGAACGTGTTTGGACGGGACTCAGCTGACCATCTAATTAATGATCGTGACCCACAAAACACAAGGTCAAATAAACAGGGGTCACAACGTGGGTCGTCAAACACCTTGACTGGCCGCTGCACATAAACAGTAGCCGGATAGATCCTGTCTTGTTAATGCTTGTACCACGGCACGTGTTGTGCCGTTTTTTGTTTGTTTGCAAAGTTCACGCTCCACTTGTCTGGTTGCAAATGCCGACACTGACACTTACAGGGTCTTATTCATTACCATCAAGTGGGGACGTGCAGGCGTTTTGTTCGTATACAATATCTCCTCAACTGTAGAATGATCAGGCGATCCTCTAGGATTTACAACCTCTTTGCAGTTGCAATAATCTTGCGCCAAATAGCCTATGGGTCCTTTGGAGGCGTGCGAAGATCGATTCAGACGAATTTTGACATCTCCATATCGCTCAGTGTCTAGCTGCCATGCTACCCGAAGGAAGCACGAGGAGTGGGATACTGCCAGGTTGCCCAAGCCTAGACAGAGGAAGTCGAGTTCGAATCACAGACCTTCCGGTCACTGAATTCGCTCTCTAACCACTTGAGCCATCTCGCCCAATGGATTTGAGTTGGAACGGAAACGACCATATCGTCGGATTCATCTGTGACCGATTTATGATCGTTCAAGCGCACACGTCTGTTGCCTTTGTGAATGGAATGGCTGAGGGATTTTGACTATACATTGCGGATGATATTTCTGCGAATTGTCGTATAAATACAATCCTGATGACACTTTGGTCGCGAAATTAGATCTTAAGGATCATCACTCTATCCACGGCACATGCATTTGTCAGTACATAGACGGCCCGAGGCAGTGTTCACTTGCATCATGTCTGTGCAACCTTTGCCCTGCGTGACCGACTTCGATGGCACTCATTTGGAGATTAAGTTAGTGTGAACGGGGGGCGAGATTGCCCTAGATGGCGAATTTACTGATCGGAAGGTCCGTGGTTCGAACCCGACCTCTGCCTCTCTACTTCTCCTGTCAAGAATTGGGCAACCTGGCAGTATCCCAGCCCTCGTGCTTTCTTCAGGTGAGATGGCAGTTAGGTACCGAATGGGTGTTACAGCTGAACGACTATCTAGTGTGAACGGAGACTCAACTGAGCCTAGCTGAGCAGTGTGCTTCATCAAAAAATCTACTGCGATATCTCAAACATGGTAGCAAGCGGAAACTGAGGCGACCTTTGTACAGCTCGTGCCGCAATATGCGACTACTGAAAATCTCTCGGTGGAAAAGATTTCATCGCTTACCTGAACATGATGCTGTGTGCGAATAAAGGTACTAAACCGACTTGTCAACTAGGAACTATCGAGCAACAAAGTATGTCAGTCTGTTTCGACAAAGTTAGGGGTTTTTCGTTTTCCGTGGATTCTACCACACAGTTGGCGCACATTTACGTATTCAACTAATCACCTGTGTTTTGAAAGAACACACCATCCGGGAAGACAGCTCAATTCATGTGATTTTCTCGTTAGTTAGTTAGTTAGTTAGTTAGTTACTTAGTTAGTTAGTTAGTTAGTTAGTTAGTTAGTTAGTTA
>NW_008751755.1:605391-609420 GCF_000715545.1 Opisthorchis viverrini | reverse complement strand
TTACTTGCTTGCTTGCTTGCTTAATTACTTACTTACTCACTTACTTACCTACTTACTTACTTACTTACTTACCTACCTACTTACTTGCTTACTTAGTTAGTTATATGCAACCCTGTCCAAAACTCACACCGCTTTGTGCAAAACCTTGGCAGTTCTTTTGTACATTTATGTTGGTCAATAGAACCCGGTTGTAGTAAATGAATGTGACATTTTGTTAAGTATCCGACATTTCCTTTGGAAAGTTGTCTGCATATCATATTTTCATGGTACTCGTTCCTCGACTGCGGCGAACGGTCGCACAAAGACACGGTTTTAGCCATTGCACTGTTGGTATCCGTCTCTTTATGGGCTTTGAAATGCAGTTTCCTATGTGTCCATACCTGGTACGGTTTCGGAGCTACTGACTGGTTTATCCAACTAGGTATTCTGTAGTCTCCACGATTTGACTCTCTTCGACAGATTGTCCACTGCATGGTGACTGTTCAGGAAATCAATTTTTCTTCGAATGGGTCTCTCTCTCTGAGCTGAACAGTTTTGAATAACTTTCAAATCACCTCGGTCTAAATGGGTTAGAATCCTTGCGCTATTTATCCCGGTTTATCCCCACTTGTTTACACGTTCTCCGCTTCCATCAGCGACAGTTTTCTATTCCATGATAGTCAGGAACAGACTGATGAAACCCTTGGGCAAATTGTTGTTCATTTTGTTCATCTCTCCTTGCTGGCTGGCGCGCACACCAGACGAGCAGAAAGAAACGACATTTAGCCGCGAAAAGTTGAGCGCGCGTTGTACAAACTTCGGCGCGTCTCCGTTGGAAAACTGGTCTTGAGTTAATATAGACGACAAATTAGGGGGAAATCGATCACTCTGTGCGATCAATCGCTGTCCTCGGATCCAGGGCGTGTACGCGTTACAAACACGTAGGAAGCAATTGAATACGTTAACACTGAGTGCAAATCAAATCTCCGTCATTACTGTTGCCTCACCAATTTCGTTGAACAAGTTCGAATGTGGAAAATCAATAGATCTACTTTTGTTTACCTAATCTGAGGTGACCAATGAAGACAAAACTTGGCACTGCCTGTGCAAGTAGTTAGTAGTCAGTAGAGGCGAGAATTATGCAGTTTTTTTGTTTCCACTTGACAACTGGTTGTAGCTTCAGTATGTATTCGCTCACTGTACTCCAGAGCGCCGCTGACGGCATCGTTATCATCCACACCTGTGGCTTGGACTTCATTCAGACTTCTGCGCAATATCTCCAATTTAATGGTTTCTTTTGATATTGTCCAGCTACCTGATAGCTAACTGACGGGGGGAATAGCCGCTGTTCTTGAGAAGGGGGCGAGATGGATCAAGTGATTAGAGCGCGAATTTACTCACCAGAAGGTCCGTGGTTCGAACCCGACCTCTGCCTCTCGACTTCCCCTGTCTAGGCTTGGGCAACCTGGCAGTATCCCAGCCCTCTTGCCTCCTTCGTGTGGCATGGCAGCTTGACACCGAATAGGGTGCTACAGCTGGACGATTTATTTTATTGTATTTTTGTTCTTGAGAAGAAGACAGGTTGTCGCATGGGCCGAGATCCCAACTTTGTATGTTAGAATGAATCTTGGCCAGAAAGCAAGCATTTCATAGTGTACAGTTTCACTATTCTGGTTAGGCCATCTCTTTAATTGGCTCCGCTTTAAATCCTTTGCTAAGACTGAACTCTGGGAATAGTCGGATATTTGTAAAGTTCAGAACATCAAAATAACAGAAATCGACTTGTACCCGATGGGCACAGGTCGTTCTGCTGACCAGTTTATCAACAAAAGTCAGACACGTTTATTTTGATTTAAATGGAGAGATCCAGGAATTCCAGATCATGTTTACCCTAGTCTATGTGTCTAACAACAGTTTAGGCAAAATGGTTGTGAACATGTATATCTTCGTAGTGTACTACTCATAAGGTTGCTGAAAATCCGTCGACAGCCCACGACCGGTTTCGCCCTGGTTGTGAACATCTCCAACTGTGGACAGTCCATCGCATGTGGGTCAAAGTCTTTCCTCGTATCAATCGCAAACGAGACTTACAGATGGGGCTGTATCGCCGCCTAATCTCTGGGTGACTGAAACTAAGTATAGAGTTCCGATAACATTTCACCTCAACCAATCAAGCCGTTAACACCTTGTCAACATGTCATATGCGTGTCATCGCGCCCGTAACCCCACTCGCCAACAAATCAGATTAAGCACGTCTGCCTTGTTTCGCGTGTCTCTTATCACGTGGCCGCCCCCTTCACAACTATAATCTTACATGAATAATAAATGATTTTAAAATGTTTTATCATCCAGCCGGATGTTTAATGCCAGCAGTGTCATGATTTTTGTCTCTTACTGTTCGACTGAACGCCTTAGCTAACATTGTCGTCCAGTTCCTGCCTACCTGAAGAGGTAACGCCATGAGTTTAACCTTTACTTGACACATCCATGATGACTAGATCGTTCTCTTCATGAAAGCACTACTTTTCGCATACAGTGTATTTCTCGTGATGGCAATAAATCTGGGAAATGGTGAATTCGCTCTTTCCTCGGGCGCAGTTTACCTCTGGTAGCAGTCTCCTTGGGACACAGCTGAACTTACTTCGTCAGACCACTACATTACTGCCCGTTCATTCAGGAGCTGAATTCGGCTCCGTCGGTACCATGTAGTCCAGTCCACTTTGCCCATCAATGTGGACAGACTCTACAAGTGACGATCCAGCCTTGTTTCATGTGTCATGCACCGTGGATTCCCTGGGGACCGAGCGAACCGATGTCCAGTTGGACGGTAGACAGGTCCCCGGTTACCCTCCTCATTGATGTCACCAGTTCAGACAAAATTCTAAGCTATGGAGTCCCTCGGAGGTTCACAACACGACTGGCGGAGCAAATCTTGTGCCATCAATGAATTTCACTTCACTTGGGGGTTTAGAACAACGGAATTTTTCAAAATATTTCGCTACTGCTGTCTGCTCAGGTCATCCACGTTTTGCCGAGCATTTGAAGAAGACTGATCTCTTAAGCGCGCATTTATTTCGAGATCTCAAAGCAGAACGACCACCTAACCTGCATATTACGTATCGGAAATTCGAGAATCTATCGTAATTTGTTTGCCTCTTTGGCTCCAGGCGGTGACGGATTTAAATAGGATTGGGTATACTTCAATTCTATTTGGTTTTGACGGGGACTCAGCTGAATCTCTCGTTCATGATATCCTACAACTGAATGTGCTCACACAAGCCTCCCCATTTTTCAGTTGGTAAGATATTCGAGAAATCGCTGTTTTTTCGTGAAGGAAACTACTCACAAGGTTGCTGAAAACTCTTCGGCAGCCCATGACCGGTTTCCCCCTTCTTGGGGCTCATCAAGTAGACGCAGTCCCCGAGTTTCCGTCAACCCATTGTTCTACTTGAACCTGTTTTCGACGAGTACGCTTATTTGCGTACTGATCTGGATTTGATGAGAGACTCATCTAGAACCCAGCTGAATCTCTTGTTGTGATAGTTAAAAACCCCAAAAAACGAGGGATTCCGCTGGGCTCCTGGTGAATCTCAGAAACCTTGTGAGTAGTTTCCTTTATGGAAATTTACTGCGTTATCTCGAATATCGTGACAACTGAAACATGAGGCGGCCTGTGTGCAGCACATTCAGTCGTAGGATATCATAAACGAGAGATTCAGTTGAGTCTCTCATGAAAACCATATTGATTTGCAAATGAGTGTATTTCTCGAGAACAGTGCAATTTGGGTTCAAGTGGATCATAAGGTTGACGGAAACTCGTGGGCCTCGCCTACCTGATGAGCCCCAAGAAGGACGAAACTGTTCGTGGGCTGTCGAAGAGTTTTCAGCAACCTTGTGAGTAGTTTCCTTCACGAAAATACACAGCGATATCTCGAATATCGTACCAACTGAAACATGAGATGGCCTGCGTACAGCACATTCAGTTGAAGAACATCCTAAACGAGAGTTTCAATTGAGTCTCCAGTGAAAACCAAATTGATTTGCGAATGA
>NW_008751755.1:577411-605194 GCF_000715545.1 Opisthorchis viverrini | reverse complement strand
CAGCGGAATCCCTCGTTTTTTGGGGTTTTTAACTATCACAACAAGAGATTCAGCTAGGTTCTAGATGAGTCTCTCATCAAATCCAGATCAGTACGCAAATAAGCGTACTCGTCGAAAACAGGTTCAAGTAGAACAATGGGTTGACGGAAACTCGGGGACTGCGTCTACTTGATGAGCCCCAAGAAGGGGGAAACCGGTCATGGGCTGCCGAAGAGTTTTCAGCAACCTTGTGAGTAGTTTCCTTCACGAAAAAACAGCGATATCTCGAACATCGTGCCAACTGAATCATGAGGCAGCACACGTTGTAGAACATCATACACGAGAGATTCAGTTGAGTGTCTCGTGAAAATAAAATTGATTTGCAACTGAGTGTGTTTCTCGAAAATAGTCATGATGTTGTGACAAGTTTGTCTCAGTCGTTGGCTTAGGAGTATTCGAAGAGGTTCCAAACAGAAATTTGACGGATGAGCCAGACGCGCTGTCCATAAAGAGATGCTCATCGCAGAAGTAGGCTCACTCAGTTTCATAAAGTCGCAGGCTATTAGCGTCCACCGTGACTAATGGCCCTTTAACATATCATCAGCCACCTGGAGATATTTGCTTATCATGACACTGAAAACCTCGATATCACATCACAGTTCCCCCGAAGTGTAAGGACCAGCTGAGGTTTCAACAGAATCAGAACAACTTTTTTCAGTGGATTCCGTCGTACCGTTTTCCACTTACTGACCTGCAAACTATGTCGCTTCGAAATGCTTTCTACAGGTTTTGTAGTCTTTCCTCAGAGGGTAGCATTCCTGTGAGCGGATTACGCACAAGCCGTAACCGATTTGGGGGAAGCTCTTTTCAGAATAGTCTCACCTTGAGGTTGCTTAGTTCAAATTTCAAAACATCCATAAAAGGACGCCTTCATGCCGAAATTCTGGCAAAACGCTGATTGCGGGATTGAGCCACTGTCTCGCTAATCTGAGTTGATTAGTTAATTTAGGCCCGAATTTTTTCGTTTCCGGACAAGATAACGTTACTCTCAGATCAAGCCGAGTTGATTTGTTATGTTGGCTCTTCTTTTGTTGACTCTGTTAAACAGAGAATGTGTGCGCTTTCACGGCATATTTTCTGACAACCGAGTATCGGGGCAATTCTCCTCTCTCACACAACAAGTAAATAACGTCGATGACTCACCGGGCGTTTTCCATTTTGTTTTCGTTTCACGGGGTTTGTTGACGAAATTTGCCCAGTCTGCTAACACGTAACAATATCCGCCCCATCTAACTGTGCGACTGTATCGGTTTCCGGATGCGCATGCCACATCTGCGCCGAATAAGTCACAATCAAGGTAGTTTGTACTGTGGCCTGTGCATTGGAACTACCTGAGTACCTGTTGACCGGTGAAAACGAGAGGAATATAAGCAACCGTAAAACCATCTTGAGTGATCAACCCAACCAGCTTACAGTCCGTTTGTCCTGGCGGAAAACCGTCTTGTGGAGCGTCAACCGCATCCACTACTTTCCAGAGTACACTTTTCTTTCGTTGAGGAGCTCATCACTGAAGGGACGCCCATTGTCAACTCACAGAATGTCAAACCTCACGACAAATATGCCCATTTGCAAATCAATTTGGTTTTCACGGGGTACTCATGTGAATCCCTCGTTTACGATGTTCTCCGACCGAATATGCTTCACACAGAGCGCTTCCTGTTTCAGTTGCCATGATATTCGAGATATCGCAGTATATTTTCATAAAGGAAACTGCTCACAAGGCTGGTGAGCATCGTTTATGATGATTCGTTTCAACTGAATGTGCTGTACCAGGTCACCTCTTGTTTCAGTCAGTGTGATTTTCAAAATATCTCAATACGTCGCTGTTTAGACGTGATGCACTACTCACACTGTTGCTGAAAACCCTTCGACAACTTATCTTGATGATGGCTTATCAGACAGGCGCAGTCCCGAAGTTTCCGTCAACCTTATGTTTTAATTTTACCCAAATTGGACAGATCTCGACAAATAGTCTCATTTGCACATAGATTTGTTTTTTTTTCTACATGAGACTCAAATGAATCCAGCTGAATTTTTTGTTTGTGCTGATCCATCACCTTGGTTACACAAGTTGCCGCATTTGTAACATAGGAAGTGGAATGTTAAGTCCTCGGAGCCAGTTGTGTTCTCTGTTCTAGACAAATAATTTACTGGAATAAACTTACCTGTCTAGCACGGACGAATAAAAATACTGCGCCAACATCTAGAGAGAGAGGCTAACTTGGTCACGTCATGGGCTGACTCTGTCTTCATGCCCCACGAAGTCCAACACCGCACCGTCAGCTACCTAACGGGACAGGAAAGTACCACAGACTAGGGATCATAGGTTAGGGTTCGTCCGAGTGGTTAGCCACCCTTCGAATGGGCGCTGCTCCCGATGGAAACTGCGTTTGCTTGACAAGTCGCTTGATTTCCACCCCAGGCCATTAGCGATAACAAGTGGCGTTCTGAAACGCTTCCATGATGCTCCCCTGGTTCATCGTCACTCCTATTCAGATTAAATTTCATTTTTACTGCATGACGCTGGCGCACACTCAGCCTGTGCTGTTCTGAGTTGCTTCTGATCGGATTTCGTGTGCGAGGTCTCTCGTCGTCCCTGATTTGGACTTTTCCTCGTCCTTCTAGTTATAAACGGAAGGCAAGGGCCTGAGACTGACTCAGATATTTTGGATGATTTACACGAAACCACTCGTAGTTGCTGCGAGTGTACCAAACGGGAGACTTCAAGATTCCGCCTAGAAATTCTTCCATAGTACGAGTTTTCCCAGCGAGATGGCCGAAGTGGTTAGAGCGCGAAATTACTGGTCGGAAGGTCCGTGGTTCGAACCCCCCTCTGCCTCTCGACTTCCCCTGTCTAG
Source organism: Opisthorchis viverrini (assembly GCF_000715545.1). Taxonomy (NCBI): domain Eukaryota; kingdom Metazoa; phylum Platyhelminthes; class Trematoda; order Opisthorchiida; family Opisthorchiidae; genus Opisthorchis; species Opisthorchis viverrini. The sequence goes on along the minus strand of NW_008751755.1, from coordinate 602,297 downwards.
GCTTGAACCACCTGGCAGTATCCGAGCCTTCGTGCAACCTTCGGGTGGCATGGCAGTTAGGCACCGGAAGGGTGCTACAATTACTGATCGGAAGGTCCGTAGTTCGAATCCCCCCTCTGCCTCTCGACTTCCCCTGTCTAGGCTTGAACCACCTGGCAGTATCCGAGCCTTCGTGCAACCTTCGGGTGACATGTCAGTTAGGCACCGGAAGGGTGCTACAGCTGAACGTTTCTCCAGCCAGCGGAGTCACTCAAGAAACGGAAACAAACCGGCGACAAGCGTATTCTAACACTGGACACGCAAGTAATTACCACGTAGATATCTGAGCCAGCCATGTATTAATTAGTCTAATGGTTTTCCGTTCTGCCAGATGTGAACTACATCCGGGCCGCCACTGCACTATAAGTCTGAAACAACCCATTAAATATTCCAGCAGGCTGTATTGGAATATTCCATCGTTTACCCTGCATTTGTATCCTTCGTTTGATCTCCCCTACACTAGGGCACTTCCCAGATATTGTGGGACAATTTGGCTAGAAACGATGATCTGTTGTCTTCTGGATCGCTCAGTTCGCAACGGCACTAACATCCGGATTTCCCTAGTGAATTATTTTATGACGATCTTGTGAAGGCGGATAAACTACCTCGTCATTCCTGTTAGTTGTGGAATAAGATCGCTGTCGCGCTCAAAATTTGTCCGGTTAGATTTCTCCACTTTTGCAATCCCGAATCAAGTAGCTCGGTTGAAACTAGCGATAGAAGATGCTAAACTTGCATGTACCCAGATTTTCATACTTGCAAGTGGGCAATTCTCTCGAACTCTAATTTCAGACCCAATGTGATAGTTTACTCATGATCATTGACAATATAATATCGGTGTTTGCTGCCGTTAACATTCTACTGGTTCACTACTAGGCGCAGTTGCGCTAAACGTGTAGCCTTCTGGACTGTTCATCAGGTTGACTTTCGTGGGCACAGCCAGAATATAGAGATGTTCTCTCTACAATTTATCAGCTCTAAACCGTGTACCATAGGCACTGTGGTTCCAGCTGCTACAGTTGCAATCACCGGAAGACGGGAGAGTGTGATACCCACAGACAAGGTTTGGAAGTGATAACATATTCAGTTTGTTCAGAAATCGGATATCTACACATTGAAGGCACGAGCGCCACTGATTGCGCAATTGGGCCATTTCTGCCGGTGTCATGAGTCATTGGTGAGTTGGGTTCCGGGAACCCCATCCGGGGAGGTGGCAATTGTCGATCCTGCTAATTTTACTGGTTAGTGTTTTCATACTTCGTTTCCAGGTCATACATTGTCCACCTCTCGGTTTCTTCCTCTCAGCACAGAGCTGAAGGAAAAGAACTCTGCGATGCAAACTGTCCCCTTGCATGCAGACTACATGTCCCAACCAGCGTAGCCTATGAAGCGTGAGCAATAAATCTATCGCGGAAGACCATTTAGCGTATCTCAGCACCAACAAGCCGATATTCCCACCAGACCTAATAAATGCTTCGGAAACACCGATGATCAAACACTATCATCTTCCGTGTGTCCTCCGCGCGTAGAGACCACGTCTCTGATCCACAAAGCAGTATGGATCGCACCACTGCAGTGTAGACTCTTCTCTTGACAGACAAGTTCACGTGACGTCGGCGCCATAGGTGTCGGAGGCTGGCAAAAGCTGCCCTGGCCTTTATGATTCGAGAAATGATCTCACCTCCAGCCAGTCCACCGGGACTTATTCAGTTGCCCAGGTGAACAAATTTATCTACTGGCTCACCTGCAAGCATGAGGTGTGGGTTTGATCCCACCCAGTCTTGTAGCAGCACATTAGAATTTGCAGGTGTGAAGCGCATGCCAAACCATGTGGCAGAGTTATTTAGATTATGTGAAATCGCTCGCTTTTGAGGAGGATCTGAACCCAGGAGAGCAATATCTTCCGCATACTCAATGTTTGTGAGGGAACATTTCAATTTTCAAGGTTTCCTAGGCAGGCAGAGAAATTTCGAACGGCATATCAGTAACAAAGTTGAAGAGGAAAGGGGAAAGAGGACAACAGCCTTGTCTTACACTGCTGGATGTGGTGAACTCAGCTTGCCGAACACTGGTACGTGTCCACAGAAGTTTGCATGGAGTGTCTTTATAAGTGTACAGGACTCTTTGCTAGTCTATGTCGGTCTCAACCATGTCTAAGGTCAAAAGCTCCAGTTTCTGTTTGTCTTTCACACTATTCTACTTATACACTGTAATTCTGCATGCTAAACACGGCTCACACTACTTCAGTGCATCGTCACTATCGGTGACCTCCGTACCAGCTCGAGTTTTTCTACCAGAGCTCAGTCCAGGCATCGTGTCCCCAGTTTCCATTTGAGGCTAATTCATTCATCAATAACCGATAGGTGCGCAATCACGAGAGGTGTGAACACAATTGAGTGCTCGGGTGTGATTGCTCACGCAATGTGTTCGTTATCAGGTGAACTAATTCACATGGATACTTCACAGTTGGCAATGTTAGCGTGATGATCTTACTCGTGAGTCTCTTAACAGTCCAGAAGAGTCTAACAACGGGAGCAGGCAGTTTGATTGTTTGATCATTGTAACTCTCTCCAAAGAATCCTGAGCGAATATCGCAAGAATGCGAAAAGAAAGGCGAACAGGCTGAATCAAGCGGCTGTTTTTTTCCGGTATAAATTGATTACCATTAATTCCTGTCTCTAATGCCTCTCGGTCCCCGGATCATCGTTTTTTCCCAAACGAACTTCTTGTTTTGCTTCACAAAATTAGAGACTGCTTCGTTCGGCTGACTCTGGATCGTTATATTCTATTTTCCGATATCTTCGTCCCACTTATTGGCTCATTTCAGTAATTTTTAAACTAATTTTTCTATTCCCATCTTAACGTCGAAGACCTGTTTTCTGGCGGATGCAGACCGTGATCTTGGCCAACTTGGTGTCGAATTTAATAAAGCCTATTCACTAATCCTATCAGTGCTATAGAGTTGGCAAAACGGTCAGCTAATCTTAATGTGAACTCCACTCAACGTCAGGAAGGGTCTATTCAGCACTCGCTTTACTAATTCTCCTAGCTTTGATTCTCTTAAACGAAAAGTGACCTCTGTTAACAGGTCACACCCAGAAAATCCCTCACTGGTTTGTCAGACGAGACCAGTTATTGTTCATTAAGCTGCGAAACACTATTACGATAACCTTCAACGCTTCTGACTAGCATTACACAGTTTTAGATCATTCGCTCCCTGTTTTTCCAAGTGTACCTGTTATACCTGCTGATTCGCCAATCTGTGATATCTGCTGATGACCCGCTCCAGTGCCCCGTAACTGAAAAAAAGACTCACAGAAGGGAACACAGCAGCTATATTCCGAGCAACCGAGTGCGAGAGCAAAAGTTACACCGACCCCACGCTATTTAATGGGGACTTTCTGACATTGATCCAGGCTGTCTGATAGGCGTTAGTGAACACTCATCAACATCGATCGTGCCTCTATGAAGTGCCTGAACGCTGATCACATTCCGTCGTGCTTCTGTGGCGTGTAAGAACACTCATCAGCTTTTGCTGAATTGATTGAATGATTGATTGGCCGGCTTTCCCGCTGAGTTTTTGGTGGAGCAGTAGGTTCCACGCGTTCTGAGGTTACTTTCAGGAATCTGACCTTCCTGATAGTACCATAGGTGATCTTACGACTATGTACCGGAAACCTTCAGCGCCCGTTTGTGCCCAACTGTGGACCAATAGATTCATCATTAGTGTTATTGTACCGCTGACTCTGGCCATCCAGTCGATACAGAAAGTCTCTTAATTGGTTCAAACAAGTTCACTCGCATGCATTGGGCTGAAGTGATTCCACACAGTCACGCACAGATGTTGAATACATATCAGCTGTTGACAATAAAAGTACACCGCCAAACTGCCTTACGGTCAAAACAAGCGAAGGCGGTACTGTGGACGCAGTATCTTTCCACGGCTGATCAGCATCATCGACAGGATAAAGTGCTCATTCTTCATGTCATAGCGGCCAGACCGAGTAGGCGGGGGACGATTAGCCTCTGGCTGAAAACGACTATGTACCGGAAACCTTCAGCGCCCGTTTGTGCCCAACTGTGGACCAATAGATTCATCATTAGTGTTATTGTACCGCTGACTCTGGCCATCCAGTCGATACAGAAAGTCTCTTAATTGGTTCAAACAAGTTCACTCGCATGCATTGGACTGAAATGATTCCACACAGTCACGCACAGTTTTTGAATACATATCAACTGTTGACAATAAAAGTACACCGCCAAACTGTCTTACGGTCAAAACAAGCGTAGGCGGTACTGTGGACGCAGTATCTTTCCACGGCTGATCAGCATCATCGACAGGATAAAGTGCTCATTCTTCATGTCATAGCGGCCAGACCGAGTAGGCGGGGGACGATTAGCCTCTGGCTGAAAATCCTGACCGTAAGGCACTGGCGTTCAGCGGTGGCACACATGTTCTGACCCGGAGGGTCAGACCCCTGGACAACCTGTTATGAGAGACTATGCGAGTGTCGCACAAACACCCCCACGTCTAGCACAATAACTCACGGAGGCGCACAAACCTTCACATGACGCCTTCGTGACGCGTAGATGACGCTGTGTTAAACAAGGAGCTGAAAACTTTAGGTCAGGTCTGACATCTTATCAACCACAAAAGATCAGTCGGTCGATACTTTGTTTTTAATCATTTCAGGACCATCATGGTTCGCCGCTATCTGATCATGACCAAAACCATATTTGGCGTAAAAAACGCGGAATTATGAGCGGTTGGATTGCAATCAAACCGCACAGGTCGAAAGCTATCGTGAGCCCTTTTCTCGGTAGTACACCAGGAGGTTAGGGGCATAAGACCAAACAGAACAGGAGTAAGGACAAGCGGAAAAAATACTGTTGAGTCCAGCTAATCAAACGGCCAGTGTACTCCAATTGTCCAAGCGTGTCAAGAACTTACATGTTCCGCTCCTCGAAGAGGATTCTGTATTGAACTGCAGGCTACTGACGATAGAGGCTGCAGTGGATAGTGATCCCTATCACCCGAGAAGTGCGGATAGGAGGAGGTGATACAGAGTTGTGGGAAAAAGGTCCCATCCGCCCGGTTCTCATGGTGTGGCATGCCACTGACATGACTGAAGCGTCTGACATAGGTTGGTGACTTTCCTTAATTGTTTTGTCCGCTCTCTTTATAGTACGTAGAGGAAAGTGCCTAAGGTCATGTCAGACTTTTGCCCCCCATGATGGATCATCTCACTTTCTTTCCCATTTAAGCTCTATGGAGCGGACAATTCCGTCAGTCGGGCGGTCATTTGTTCTGTCCATTTTGGCCATCACGCTGATAACCTACGTCGACAGTTTGCCTTCTGACCCAAACGATACCTTACGCTGTGCACTGCTTGAAGCCGGCTACTCGAACTGGTCTCAAGCGGAGCGCGTAGTAGCAACTCAGGTGCCCTCCTACTCCCAGTTCCTCCGGCAAACTTGGGTCGCCACGAAGCAGTTCGGTGGTCAGTGGAACTGTTCTAGCAACGTGTCGGTTCTGGCCCCTTTTGAAAATCCCTTCAGCCGAAATAATTGCTACTTCTTTATTGTCGCAATTCTCGGCGCGTGTCTACTCACACGCCTCAGATGTGGAATCAGTCCGATCATACTGGTGAGTTCAACATTCGTACGCACTCTTCATTGCAATCGAGTTGATTCGTTCCCATTGACGTGTTTTGGCTTAGTGCCTTATGCAGAAATAAAATCTTCCATTTTTTAGTGAGACGGCTGTTATGCCCTTCAAAATACCTCAGAGGGAAAACCACATCAAGGTGAATTCTTCTGATGAGCAAAAGATTCCGAAGAGCCAGTGTCCCTAGGTAAACTTAACGTTGGAAGTGGGCATAGCTGTGCCCGATGGACTTTGATCAAGAGGTATTAAACATGGAATTCATCTTTTAAAACTAAACTAATTAACAATATAAAAAGTCCAATACGTTAATCTCTTCCGTCCAAGAGGAGATATTCGTCAACGAAAAGAAAGTTTAGTGGCATGGATTTTATCCCAAGGGGAAAAATCTGCCACGGATGTGGAACGTTTTCTGGTGCGACAAACAGCTGATTTACGGAGGAATCGTATTTCATGAACCCAGATTTATCAGTTGATCGTCATGGATAATACCATAAACCCCGCGGACACCCCGTCCGGCCTGCGAACGAGTTCAACCTGGAATACACTCGTAACATCGTCAGAGAATGGTTAAAGCATGTAGCTATGAGATGAGGCGACAAATCAGTGACCATTGTTCGTCGGGCTCCTAATAGCTAACTGTGTTGCCGAAAGGAAACGGCGCAAAAGTTTGATGAAAGATCTTTGATAGCCCACGACTGGTTTCGTCCTTCTTGCTCTCATCAGGTTGGCTCAGTCTCCGAGATTCCGAAATCGTCCAGCTGTAGCACCCTTCCGGTGCCTAGCTGCCATGCCATCAGAAGGAAGCACGAGGGCTGGGATACTTCCAGGTTGCCCAAGCCTAGATAGGGGTAGTCGAGTGGTAGAGGTCGGTTTTGAACCACGTACGAATTTCGTGAACTAAACCCGCACCAATCTAGTTTTTATGGGGAGACTCAACTGAGTCCCAATCGAATCTCTGAAATGAATGTGCTACACATAGGCTGCCCCAAGTTTCAGTTTGTATGATACTGGAAATATCGCATAAAGTACTTTTAAAACCGTTGGATGCAACTGGAACCTCATTGTCTGGTGCACGAGACAAGTAATGTTAATTCATCCAAAGCACATTGGGTGAATTTTCCCTTTTGAATTTTTCTCACGCCTTTCTTTGCTTTCAGAATGTCCCCCTGAGCACTGACATTCTATCATACACTCGGAATTCGTCTGACCGAGTTCCTCGCCCATTCTAACTTGACTTATCTTCTACCAACAGCAGCGTTATTCCAACTAAGAGAGTGTCGCATACTTTTATCGATTGTCCCAAATTATTCCGTAACGCACGATCTGTTGGTCCCTCTCATCTTCGTCTGTAATAGGTTTGACAGACGGGAGGGTCCAACTAAATTAACCTTACGAATTCGCCCAACACAGGTCGACGTAATTAACAAAATCAGCAGAACTGGTTTCTGCTTGGAAAGATCTATCTAGATGGTCCGTTCACATTTCACTCAAACTATGTAGTGTGATGTGTACACTGAGCACTCCAACTGTCACAGACTCCCGAATAGTGTTTGCAATGAAGTGAAGTGGGAATACACAACTCTGGGCTGCAGACGACAATTATGGGTTTAAAGAGGGAACCGAAAAATTCATATCATTCATCACCGCAGTTAAATCATGGTAGTGATTGGTACCATTCAAGACGTGTGAAGGGTTATACTCATTTGGTTTCAGGCAAATTAAGTCAAATGACTCAAACAGGGTAAGTAGAGTTCACAAATAAGCCAGATGTGTCAACTCCATCTGTACCGTGCAACTCGACCCCTGTCATCATCATCATCATCATCATCATTGACAGCATGACATCAGTGTTCAACACCGATGCTTCACTGCCGTACAACCATGACTTATTTGAAAGCCTTATTGTAAAGAAAAGAATAAAGGTGGATGGGGGAGGGACTTAGTGCTAGCTTAACACAATCATTCCGAGGTGCCTACACCTCCAGACATTCACTCAGGCAATCTGGATAGAAACTAACAACAAGAACGCCACTGACATCGATTGGCAGTCATATCTTCTAGTGTCTCCAACCAGGCACAGTGAGGATCACGCGGTCCCCATCCTGGAAGGCGAGTAGCACCGACAGCACCCAACCGTTTCGTGATCTCCTTCATACTCCTCTGCCAAGTCAAGCGTTGGCCACCTCTCTGTTTACGCCACTCTGAATTGGGCATGGAAAACAGCACTATCTTCGGCAAATGATGGTTCGGCATAGGCAACACATGTCCCACCCATCGCAGCTTCTGGTGCTGGACACATTCTTCAATGGAAGTACCCGTCGCACAACCGAGAACACGCCTATCTCAGTCTCTCGTCGTGCCTAGTGCGGGTAATCTGGTCCCACTGTGGCCTCAGTTCGGAGGAAGTAGGCTGTGTTTCTAGGAATGAAGCAAGCCGATAAGACACCTCGCACTAGCAGACAATGTCGTTGGGTCACACTGGCGTTCTGTCAGAAAAGAGGTCACTGTATATCTGTCATAAAGATGTACTAAGTAGAGCTATAGATTACCGTTTTCCCTTTAAGCCAGTTTTCTATGGAATGGTGCCTGTATGCACGGGTGAAAACAGCGCTTATTTCAATGTTGTATTGATGTGCATATGGAAGGAATTAAATCTCGAGACAATCAACGTTAATTACTTGTCTCCCTAGTGAGCGATGTCTTTTTCAGAACCCTACTGTTTTCCCGTGCTTAGCGTGTTTCGTGCTCCCGCCCACGCCTCAACTTCCATCCGCTACCGGTTCAGCGGACTCCTGGGAGGCAGTCCCTGGTTTTCGATCCATGAAATAGTTGATCTTGACAGACGGACAGGAAAAGCACCACGTGCCCACACATCGGTCGGATTGGATATCGTTTTTTTGCTAACCTTGAAAAAAAATCGCGCCATGTGGCGCGTGCGGACAACCCGACCAAATTTATGTTTGTCTCGGCATGTAAACATTTGGCGGACGATCGACCCTTTCTAGACACGTAAGTAAAGATTCGCTAAAACGGATGGAAGAAAGTAAACTTTGCGTTCACATGGTCGCACTATTAGAGCATTTCTGGATCAGGAATCAACGTTACTTCAATTCGTGGAGTGATGAAATAGAAAGTGCTGTTTGGCTTCACCGATTGGTTGGTGCTTCTCCGCCGCAAAGGGACTGGATCTTATCGTGGTTTCGTGGTTTGTGTACTTCCGTCACTCATTGAGTTGAACTGGGATGTCACTTGGACATCTACAGGGTTCCTCATTTGAAGTTGGTCAATGGACTAACAAAGAAGTCTTCTGGCCATCCAGGCTGGGGGTCCACTTGTTCCACATCATGTGTCGGTACACGCCGACACCCACCCGCTGAATTGCGGTCAGAGTTTGAGCCAGAGGCTTTGGTTGAAGGATCTCCGGTCTGGGCGCAGGTCTTCCAACCGTATTCCAGTCCACGTACAACCATGAAATTCACAAAATATATTGTCATGCTTCATTGGCCGTAGCGCGTTGTCATCAGCAGGATCGCCTTTCTTGCTGCATAAGCAGGACGGGTAATGTTAAAGATAGGTTACCAGTGACGCTTCCCAACACGAGCTCATACCTTGGTTAGCTATGCCTTGAGCCGCCGTATTTGCTCGTCCGTCTTTGGAAACAGTCCTGAGCAAGAGAACAATTTTCAAACATCGAAAGCCAGTTTACTTAGCTGCTCCTAATGTTCGCACTGCGAAGCAAACACGACAACAAGCAGCCGTCGCACTGGACTCCCCCGGATTGATAAAAGTTGTTCGCCAGAAATAAGAATTCCAAACGGAATTGCTATAGTCGGGTTAACTGCGCCGCTGTCTTACGTTTCCGGATTCCGGCTGCGCTGCTCTGGTAATCCGGATGCCGCTACAGTTGAACTGGGATGGGCCTTCCGTCACGAACAGACTCGAACTTACCGTAGTGTGACGGTTTTCGCACCTTCGTTGAGCTGCGCGCCATTGTAGCTCCAGCATAATAAAAGACAAGTTGAATGCCCTTTTGCAGCGAGCTGGAAGCTCAGTTTTCGTTGCAATTGTCGGAAGTCTGAATGCACGAGTGCGCAAGCTTGGCGCATCTCAGACTTAATTAGGCGGTCGACCTGGATTGGACTCGGTGCGTACGGACAATTGTAAACGACTGCTTCAGCTCTCTGCTGACTGCGAGCTGTTTCCGATACAACGGAAAATATCTGGCTATATGCTGACCTTCAACAGCGTACCAGACACGAACTCAGATTGATCAAATCGCCATCACTTACGGATGAATAACTGTCTGTCACTCGTTTTGAAAAATAAATGTGGATTCCAACAATGAGCTCACAGCGCTTAGACTTTTGTTTTCCAAGTGCGTATGCAGTGCGGACAAATCACCTAGCAACTAGGACACTGGCAGATCCAGATATTAGATGAATTCACCAAAATCGTCTTCTAGACTCTGTTCCAACTGCTCCATCACCAGCTGTGAACTCATTGAAGAACGAGATCGCCACCTCTTTGCACAGTGCTGGGAGTTTTGCTTGTGGCTACCAGGCCCACACAAGTACTGGATGTCAAACAGAACGGTGGCATGGCTCGGGTCTCGGAAAAATATCCCGCTGACCACGTGCATAGTTTGCTCTAACGAGTCATCAGACAGCAACTGTAAGTGACTGTGCGTGCCGACCGTGAAGCCTGGTTGATATGAAAAGCTAAAGAGGCCCAGAGATCAGGGAGTGCCTGAAGATTGTTTCAGGTGACCGTTTGACCGGCACCCGGAAGCCGCCTGTGAGCGAAACAACCAAGAATCTAAATCATTGGACCATCCTGAATAAAAAAGGACGCCTCAACCGGCGGACCGAACACTCAGAGTAACGACGGTCGTTGGCACACGCAGCCAATCATTTGGGTCCTATAGCTGAAGTGGAAATCTGGATTGAGAACCTGGAACCCTCTACGGCCTCGGAGGTTTATGTTCTCTCGAACACCACCGAGATCCTGGTCCGAAAATCCTCCCACTCACATTGTTCAAAGATGCGCCTAAAGTCCTCAGTCAGCGCTTGTCTGATTTGTCTGCATGCATTTAGGAAAAGGTCGAAACGCGGCTCATTCGTTGCCCTATGATGCCTCGTGAAACACTGGCTGGAGAGCAGCAAGCGGAATTTTGACCTGCCAGAGGTCGCGTTTGACAAATATTCACACACATCAGGTGCTGGAACCAAGGAGTGCCCCGCAAGTTTACGAACACAGGTTCTGTGTATTCTCAGACTTCTGAGCGTGTGAGATAATACGAAAGCTCTTCAAAAGCCTCCGTACAAAAAGTGATATCCATCAATTGTGCCCACTCTCTCCATTCCGGTCTAATTTCGCGATCGAGGAGATAATGAGGTGAACGCTAGAAGGCCTCCAAAATCCTGACTTTCAACCAGCTTCTGACGAAAATTTTGTCCATATGCGGACGACATTGTCCTCGTCTTTGAAGGGTCGAAGCCACAGATGTCTTTGGAATGAACTGACCAAAGTTTTTTCTTCCTCTGGCGAGCATTTTGCGCCCACAAGGTCACTTTTCTGGACACTAAGTCACTGATCACTCCACTTGTAATCCAGGTGGATGCTCTCGAAATTCTGGGGTGGTTTACTTATCTTGAAAGTTGTAGTACTTCCGTCTATAGCATGACGTATGAGGTCAATGCTCGAATTTGAGATACCAAAGCGGTACATACTTGGATCTCAAGGGATGTGTGCATCAGTCTATAGAGCGGGTAGTCTTGTTGCGTGCCTGTGAGACAGAGCTCCTTGAGACTGCGGGATTAGAGACGATATGCATGGCCAGTGGAGAGCGTTTGCAGCAGCTGTCTGTTGACCACAGACTCTTCCTTTGCGTCACCAACTTCTAGAACAAAGGTTGTTGGACCGCATGGTTTTAATCCAAATAAAATAATAGTACAAAATAATCGTCCCGCCGTAGCACCCTTTCGATGCCTAGCTGCCATGTGAACGGGAGCAGGCACGGAGGGCTGGGATACCGCCAGGTGGTTCAGCGTTTCCCGAATCCAACTAAACGAAAGTGCCATCAATTGCCAGTGGTGATCAACAACCGTCACTACTCCTGGAATACCTGCATGAACTCGGACCATGCACCTGTCCTGTGCTGCCTTTCATTGCACTTATCGGTTTAGCGCAAGATATCTCACTTGGTGGTTGAGGCTCGTCGATCCAGAAGGCGAGTAGGTTGATGAAGACCGACTACCCAAACGCCAGTATGCTTGCCTGATATCGACTGATAACGATCTCTGGAGCGAGCTATCCAGAGCTGTACGTTATGCTGGATCGTCTGCTTGCTGTACAACCCGGCCAACCTCTTCCGACTATGGGACATCGGATAGGACTTTGGATTTCCTGCAGGTCGGGAAACAGATATCCTTGCGTCGTAGCTCAATCATAGCTCGCGTCACAGTGGTGAAGGCACCAGCCCACGGATCTGAAGGCACGTGGTTCAAACCCAACCTCAACACCTCGACCGCTGTTGTCCGGGCTTCGGTAACCTGGCAGTATCCCAGCCCTCGTGCCTGCTTCCGGCGAAACGGCATCGAACAATCTGGCTGGTTCGATTCATTCCCGTCCTAACCACAGTCCAACTCGATGCACCGCCATCTGACAGGTACAACTGACTGTACAGTCAGCAGATGTGAAAATGCACGATAAAATACAGTTTTCCGGATATCCTCATTGGAGTGAGGACCCAGTTGAACGAAGGAAGCGCTCGGGCTGGTGTTCACTGGAGACATTTATCGTATTCTTCCGGGGTCGGAAACAGTTGTCAGCAGAGGATTTATGTACTGATTTTGGTGAATTTGCTGCTGCGGTTTGTACTGAGCCGCATGTTCATCCACCTGGACGCCTTGTAGCCGCGCTACACTCGAGGGAATGAGGCCAGAGGTTTAAAAGAAGGGTGAAGTTCCAAATCGATCAGCATGTCCAACTGGTGGCCACTGATTGTCGATTCAGTTGGCAACCGAACCGGAACCTCTCCTTGTGGAATCAATTACGCCTCTCCTTATGTTTGGGCGGTAATTAGAACTGAACATCTGATACAGTGTATTCAAAAAGCCTCGTGATGACTCGTACAATACATGAGACCCACCGTGGGCACACACACCTATGACCAGCTACCGCGATGGTCTAGGGCGTCGCTCCTGGCGCAAGTGCAGGTTTCGTGCTGCAGGGGAAACAGAATGAAATGGCGGGGCTCTGCCGACACCGGTGGGAACAGCCTAGCAGTTGGACTTAGTGGCGTCCGCTTCGGATAGACTGGGGGCTGCCGTACTGGTAAGCTGGATCCCGAATACTTCCGCGTGCCGTTCTTTAGTTAGGCATGGCAACTTGTTTCAATCCGGACAATGATGATAGCTGATTTTACTTATAGCATCATCGTGCACTTAGCACACTAAATTGCTCAAAATGCTAAGCCATGTCCCCACGTTTTTGGCACGGAAATTCACTTTTAGCGCTCAGCTCTCTGGTGACCTCAGAAAATTGAGGCTAATCTGATAAGCTTACTTTGTCCGGCATCGTGTCACCGACGCACTACTGTGTGTCCTGTGTTGGTCGACCAACCCGATGCGAACAGCACAGACACGACCACAGTTGCCGCAGATCCAGCCTGTTCGGCCTTCGGGTTGCACAGCTCCTTGTTTCCTGCACACTTTGCCGACCGCTGAACTGACGAATCCCCAGTCCCTATCCCTGATAAACGAATGTGTGGTTGTCCAACCGACCAGCCAAGTGTCTCGAAGTAGAAGCAACCGAGGGATGGACAGTGGGTGACTTGGGAGCTGAGTTGAAACCTGCCGCCTAGCTGGACTGAGAGTCCAGGACTCAACTCACCACTGGTTAATGACACTGACCGACTTGGCCCGGTCACGCAGTTCTTGGCGCTCCTGTATCAAAGCAACCCCGTTCAATGCGTGGCTGCTCAGTTTCCCAAACGAACTCAACATGACATCACACCCTATGTTTGGGTTCACCTCCCACGTTGTCCCATTTTTTGGTGATTGAAACTAGCAGCCGGACTCAACGTACCCTTCGCAGATGGTTTATGGCTGATAAACTGGACTCAAATGATCAGTTGTCTGGAATGCAAAACAGGATGAATACGAGTGAATGCCCACTGAAAATCTTTCTTTACTTCAGATCTGCTGAGCATCAAGTAGTCAGGTTTACATTGAACGAAGGGGGCTTAAAAATACTCGGTGAACTTTTGCATTGATTTGTTCGTAATATTCACAGGAAATTTCCTTCGTATCGATTACTGTCGGCAGGCAGCACGAGGGAAGCACCAAAAACAAGCACGACTACCCGTTCTCAAGTGTGATCACATTTGAAATTTCAAAAAATCTGGCATTTTTAAGCTATTTTCAAATGCAAATGTTCCTAAATTCCACACTCAAAGAGTTTAACAGACAATGGCTCTTGCCTCTTGTCAGTCTGTCATTCACCAGCGACACCAGCGATCTCTGACGTCATGTGTCGTAAAACGAGAAGATAAAAGATGGGATTTTTGTGTGTATCAGACTATATATTAAAAGTAATCAATTATCAAAGTTGCACACGGAAAAGAATTTTCGCCGGTAATAGCTTACGTCTCTTTTTTTACAGTCCACTCTACAGCTGATAAACTGGACTCAAATGATCAGTTGTCTGGAATGTAAAACAGGATGAATACGAGTGAATGCCCACTGAAAATCTTTCTTTACTTCAGATCTGCTGAGCATCAAGTAGTCAGGTTTACATTGAACGAAGGGGGCTTAAAAATACTCGGTGAACTTTTGCATTGATTTGTTCGTAATATTCACAGGAAATTTCCTTCGTATCGATTACTGTCGGCAGGCAGCACGAGGGAAGCACCAAAAACAAGCACGACTACCCGTTCTCAAGTGTGATCACATTTGAAATTTCAAAAAATCTGGCATTTTTAAGCTATTTTCAAATGCAAATGTTCCTAAATTCCACACTCAAAGAGTTTAACAGACAATGGCTCTTGCCTCTTGTCAGTCTGTCATTCACCAGCGACACCAGCGATCTCTGACGTCATGTGTCGTAAAACGAGAAGATAAAAGATGGGATTTTTGTGTGTATCAGACTATATATTAAAAGTAATCAATTATCAAAGTTGCACACGGAAAAGAATTTTCGCCGGTAATAGCTTACGTCTCTTTTTTTACAGTAGAACCACTCTACAGTTGACGGAACCGGTTGAAAAAGGCCGTTCCGGTGAGACTGACATTGTGGAGAGGAATGAGTTGTATCAGAAATCACCGAAATAAAACGGTTACCGTTTAAGCTTAGGGCAAGGGAACCGTGTATCCACTGACGTGAGGACGAATGCGTCCCAAATTTCGTGGAACCCATTCTGATTGTCTCCTTTCTCGGCCGTTTTGCTCCCGACATCGTTCACCACTCCATCGACTCTCGCCCCATTCCGCAGTCCACTTATTCCCTCCCTGGTTCATCATTTTCTGCCGAGTTTCTCGTTTTATGTCCGGTCAGCTCAGACTTTTGCCTGGGCAACCCAGTCTTGTAAACTCTTCGCCCCTTTACAGTGGCTATTTAGATGCGAGCCTCTAACTTGCTCCCCCAAGGAATAATCGCGCCATATCTGGAGCGAGGCCATTTACGCCTATTCTGCAATTCGTGACCAAGTTTCCAGCCTGTTTGCCTCTTTTTACTGATTAATGTCTTCCGATCCATTTCCCACCGTCAGTTGAACTTTTCCTCTTTATTCTGTCGCTACTACAACGGAACTGCTAATCGGAAATCTCATCTATTTTGCTAATTCGATCTGACCACCTCATTTTAACCGCTTTTACTGGATGAAACCGCCCGTGAAGCGTCGTTTTCCGATCACAAACCAGACAGAGGATAGTTTAGCAACTAGAGGCTTTTGAGGTGATTTACCATCTTCCCCGTCACAGAACTAGGGACGACTTTCTACCCACGTAGCAACTGTATAGTTTTTACCCTAACTTTACCATCATTTATTTTTGGAGAGCATGGTCACAAGTGAATGCAACCGACGAACGCGAAAGGGTAACAGGAGAATAGGGAAAAAAAGAGAGAAACGTCTCACTCGAAATCCTTCCAAGAACAGTTCCAATCTGATGAGTTGAATCCCAAACTATGTAAAGATTTTGATATGGAAACACGCGTCTGGAGACCAACAACCGAAGAAAGGACAAACAATGTTGAATGCTCTTCAAGGCGCGGTAGGCGCTAGCACAGTCAAGACTCGCATATCAGGCACAAAGTGCCCGTCATACTGGGTCTGGTGTGAGATTAAATGGCAAAAATGTACCTTCAACGCTATGTGCCACGCATAGAAGTGTCATAAGTACGCAGAGAGCCCACAATGGTAAGCAAACACGAGCCACTGACTGCGACCTTAGGAAGTTCCAGTCCAATAACAGCCTTAACGGATTGAGGAAAGCAGCTGACAAAATGATATGGCTTTTTGTATAGGATACCTGGTGCAGAGATTTGTTGGCAGTTAGAAGTGAGACTACGGAGCACTTGCCTAATGTGTGTGTGAGGTGATCGGTACCCATTTTTCCCGGTTAGGTTTTTTTTTTAAATTGTTAACCTGCCATTATTTCTGCGTCCCTGCCACGTCGGGTGACCAGTCAAATAACATAAGCGAGAGATTCAGCTGGATCTCCAGTTCACACCGAATTCATTTTCGGATAAATCGACTCCTGGTGTTCCAGTGGAGACCAGGGGACTTTGTCCATTTCCTGAGCCCCAAACTCATCGAGCTCATTCGAACTGATGCCCCCTCGACCGGTGACAAAAAGCTTGCAAGCTCGGCGACCAGCTCAACAGATCACCCTGTCAACTGCCAGCAAATACAGCCTAGCTAGCTATCAATATTCCGGTATATTCCCAAAATAACATCTGTCCAATATTTGTATGCAGTTCACTGAGTTCGTTGTTATGACGTATAGGTGAGGATAGAGTGAATTTCAGGTCAGGACACGCCCTGAAGACATGTTAATGTGATGGCCTTTGTAAACTACAGTCAGGTCTTCTCATCCACCATGTTTGTAGACCTTGTTTCCTACTTTTCATTCTGCTCGCCTTTGTCGTCCCATTCCATCCCACAAACTAGGTAGGCAACCATTGGATTGACTGACGTGTATCACAATTGGTTCTTCCACACATCACGTAAGCTCTCACGCACGGTCATCCACACATCACGTAAGCGCATGAGTCACGCACGGTAAATGGCCGTCTGGGCCAAACCGTTATGACGGTATCGGTTGTCCTCTCCCGCCTGCCGTTTATTGACGGACTGATAAACGTTGCGCTGGACACACAGGCTGTCTGCGGCTTGGTCCGTGGGTTGGTGAGGCCGATAGGGTGTAGGCTGGCGATGTGTGACGGGGCAGTTTTTGTCGCACTCTATCACAATATGGCTTGGCGAGTGGATAGAAAGTGTGGGGTTTTCAATACGACGACTACCTGTGCTATCCTGTCCGCGTAGCAGACACTACCAGCTTGAACGGTCACGAAGTCATCAAGTTACACTAAACATTGCACTTTAGATTTGCTTCGAGTCTCTTGCGTGGTACTCTCATGTCAACTCAGTGCTACAGAGAGCCTTGGGATGCACTGAAGGTGACTGATCAGCAGTACCCAAAATGAAGAAGTAAACTTCACCAAATATGGTGGATTTTGGGAGGAAAACTGCAACGCTACAGTCACCTTTAATGCGATGGTCCCCTAGTCAAACATCGACCATTTATCAAACTACAAGCAAATGATCGACCTGTTCGTTTCGTCAACTTTGTGGACCGAGCGCTTTTGAGATCATGGGTCTTGTAACCTTACCCAGCAGGTGACGTACAAAACGGCCATTCAGCTTATAGGCGATAGAAACAAGTTCAGCCGAACCGTTTCACAGATCTGCACTCACTACTCGTGTTCAGTCAGTACCATTTGATAGGACGCATCTGTTCCAAAAACTCACGTCCCGATGAAGCCTCCGAGCACAACTGCGGGTTTTTGGTATATTACAAACATGACCGACGTTCCTGAACCCTCGTGACGGTTGTACCCTCACCAGGATCGATCCTGGTGGTTCGGTAAGATCAACCGCTGAACCCATTCACAAGGATACAGCTTTGTCTTACTGCCTCAGACGTCAGGTCTGATAAGGCTAGGAGAGGATTTTTGTCAACATTTGAACCCACTGTGTCTGAAAATCTTCAAAAATCTACTGTGGGTTAGCGATGAACCCATTCACAAGGATACAGCTTTGTCTTACTGCCTCAGACGTCAGGTCTGATAAGGCTAGGAGAGGATTTTTGTCAACATTTGAACCCACTGTGTCTGAAATTTTTCAAAAATCTACTGTGGTTTAGCGAAGCGTATTTTACTCAGCTGCTCATTTTCGCCGATCACTGCCTAATCTACAGCATGCTCTTGTAGTAACGATTGCCTCAAAGCACGTTTGCTACACAGTTTAGATACCCGGGTGTGATGGTGAACCTACTTCCGCAACACAGTAGAGCGGCCGGTCAAGTTTGTTTATCTTTTTCAACATTCTCAGCCTTGGAACAGTGCGACGGAGCAGATGATTTCTGGTCATAAATTTGTCATACATAAACTCATCTCCAAAGCAGTTCGCTAATAAGTCTGAGCCATAGCCTTTCACCTGTCAATCGTCCCAGCCAGTGTAGATCTTCTTTTCCAATTGAGGAAAAAAACCTAACATCAGCTCAAAGTGGCCGAATCCATGGAACGCTGCTAACTCACCTGGGAATCACAACACATGGTGCACATCGCCCAACAAAGTTGCACGGACGAGGCTTTCGTGGACCGAAATCTATTTTGAGCATAAGATATTTAGACGGATGTTGGCAAGGCTTCCAAAGTATTCCCCATCATCGAGTATTACGGGCAAGAGTTTGACAAAGACAACAGAAGGCTTCAGCGTTCTGATAAGGTTACAGTGATTGACACATCAATGTGTCCCGACGCTTGTCAGAAAGTTTCACAGCACGGAAAGACTTGGAGACAGAAAAAGACAACTTGGCAAGCACAGTACTCTCACTGAATTTTTAGCCTCCTAAATACGTGACACACCGGAATTCGACGTTTGGCACGACAATGCACTAATTCGTTTTGGTCGATCAGAACTATACTGAGGACCCATAGATTTAAACAGGTAGAGAAACGAAGCATGCCGGATCGTGAAAAATGTGAACGTTCGGGACGTGTTTTAACCCCGACTAGTCAATATTTTGTCTTACTGGGGGGGAACAGAACCTTTACGTCATCGGGCACAGGTGAATCGGAAAGCGATCAGTACCTGCAAGACTCTCTGCAGACCATGTTTCTTGATGTGGACTTGGATGTCATGCACGTGACCCGCATTTTTTGAAGGACAGATCAACACTTGGAGATCGGCTTAATTGAGGAAATATCTACTACCTGTTCGCCGCAGCTGGTTGAACGAGCGTTCTCCTTACAACGCACTCATCATTCGCCCCGTTCTGGACAAACGACTCCCCCCTTAGTGGATCGGTCAAGGTTGACGCAGGCGATGACCGCCGCAATTATCTGATGTCATTGCACCTAAATTCGTTCTCAGATATTATTCAAACACATGTGCGTGTATGGACCCATACCAACAGACTTGGGTCGATAAAGGGACTCACTAGAATGTCTTTCTCTGCAGAAAATTAACGAAACTTTTTTCGAAAGAACACTAGGGTGCAAACAGTTGAACCGGAAACTATTTCAACAAGCTAGACTTACCGATAAATGACTGACGAACAAGTGATCAATTTGCTATTTTGTAGGATGGTTAATTCAGTCAACAGCATATCTATTGTTGGTCTACTGTCGCACCACATGATTGTGAAGAAAAGAGGTGGAGGAAACTGGTGTTGATCCACTGAGTGACCTCTGATTGTTGATCATCTGAGTGACCCCCTATCACGTGATCGACGGCTGAACTAGCAGTGGTTCCTTGATGTGCAACAGGTGACCGACTTTTCTACCTAACTTTATCTCCGGAGATTAGTATCAGGATGTCATGTGTGGGATGACCAACAGGTTCAAGCTGGCGTATAACAGCACGTAACCAAATTAGCTAAGAGGTCATCTCATCCACACTAGTTCACTAAAGTCTCCTGGTTTGTACACTTCCATCTAAGCAATCTTCCGTTCAAAAGCAGGCTTGGAGCATGTCGCCTGAATTTGGTCGATCGCGCCACACTGTTGCGGGAATATGTGCAGGCAAAGCAAACTAACCCCCCCTCATCATCGCACCCTACTGTGTAGGAGACGTATGTCAAATCCGATATGCATTCTCCGATGTCTTGGCGATCACCAGTAGATCTGTGGGGGCCAATCATACGGTAGACAAAGCAACCCATCCCAGAGGCGTGGTGGCAGATGAAGAGAACACGCTGCACCTGTATTTGACACATCAATGTGTCCCGACGCTTGTCAGAAAGTTTCACAGCACGGAAAGACTTGGAGACAGAAAAAGACAACTTGGCAAGCACAGTACTCTCACTGAATTTTTAGCCTCCTAAATACGTGACACACCGGAATTCGACGTTTGGCACGACAATGCACTAATTCGTTTTGGTCGATCAGAACTATACTGAGGACCCATAGATTTAAACAGGTAGAGAAACGAAGCATGCCGGATCGTGAAAAATGTGAACGTTCGGGACGTGTTTTAACCCCGACTAGTCAATATTTTGTCTTACTGGGGGGGAACAGAACCTTTACGTCATCGGGCACAGGTGAATCGGAAAGCGATCAGTACCTGCAAGACTCTCTGCAGACCATGTTTCCTGATGTGGGCTTGGATGTCATGCACGTGACCCGCATTTTTTGAAGGACAGATCAACACTTGGAGACCGGCTTAATTGAGGAAATATCTACTACCTGTTCGCCGCAGCTGGTTGAACGAGCGTTCTCCTTACAACGCACTCATCATTCGCCCCGTTCTGGACAAACGACTCCCCCCTTAGTGGATCGGTCAAGGTTGACGCAGGCGATGACCGCCGCAATTATCTGATGTCATTGCACCTAAATTCGGTCTCAGATATTATTCAAACACATGTGCGTATATGGACCCATACCAACAGACTTGGATCGATAAAGGGACTATTAGAAGGTCTTTCTCTGCAGAAAATTAACGAAACTTTTTTCGAAAGAACACTGGGGTGCAAACAGTTGAACCGGAAACTATTTCAACAAGCTAGACTTACCGATAAATGACTGACGAACAAGTGATCAATTTGCTATTTTGTAGGATGGTTAATTCAGTCAACAGCATATCTATTGTTGGTCTACTGTCGCACCACATGATTGTGAAGAAAAGAGGTGGAGGAAACTGGTGTTGATCCACTGAGTGACCTCTGATTGTTGATCATCTGAGTGACCCCCTATCACGTGATCGACGGCTGAACTGGCAGTGGTTCCTTGATGTGCAACAGATGACCGACTTTTCTACCTAACTTTATCTCCGGAGATTAGTATCAGGATGTCATGTGTGGGATGACCAACAGGTTCAAGCTGGCGTATAACAGCACGTAACCAAATTAGCTAAGAGGTCATCTCATCCACACTAGTTCACTAAAGTCTCCTGGTTTGTACACTTCCATCTAAGCAATCTTCCGTTCAAAAGCAGGCTTGGAGCATGTCGCCTGAATTTGGTCGATCGCGCCACACTGTTGCGGGAATATGTGCAGGCAAAGCAAACTAACCCCCCCTCATCATCGCACCCTACTGTGTAGGAGACGTATGTCAAATCCGATATGCATTCTCCGATGTTTTGGCGATCACCAGTAGATCTGTGGAGGCCAATCATACGGTAGACAAAGCAACCCATCCCAGAGGCGTGGTGGCAGATGGAGAGAACACGTTGCACTTGTATGCAAAGAGAATGTGCAGCAGGTGACGACAGCTCACAAGCAGGTGTGCTTTGTTCTTCTTGCAGATACGGTGCACCGCTGTAGGTGGAGATCGCAGAGATCCGCCACTGAAATGCACAATGTCTAATTACAATGAAAACTTTGGGTGTCTCCATACTCGCCTCGGGCTACCAGAGGAACAGGAATGGACCTTACCGATGGCGTCTGAAGCGCTTCTTGTTATCCAGTGCACCATCCCTAGCTGGACCAGTGGCGAATCAGGTTTTCGATTTTATCAGCGCGATACTACTGATAGACACAACTTAGAAGCTTATTGTACTATGAAATCGCAATTTGGTTTGCTAGTTATTCTATCAACTGTAGTTTTGACGTCGGTCTGCCCTACACAATCTTATACCCGCATGCTTCATACCACTATCACGGAGTCGATCCAGGTAAAACAAACACTTGCGACCGCACCCACCTTGAAGAACGACCATCTCCCTGACTGTTCTGGGGGCTGCTACAGAGTCCAGGGGCCGTCCATGCGATCCAAGGTATCCGCTACCTGCACCCCTAGATTCTCATTTCACCTGTTTCCTTCTCAGTAGTTTTATTCCTCAACTTAACGTTCGGCGCCTCCATTTTTCACACCTCCCAGTCCGAAAAGTGTAGTTTCTTATCGCGGTCAGGATCAAATGATCTGTGGGCACACCCCTTGAAAAAGCCTATCCAGGATTTTTTGAAATGTTCCGTTCGCGGATATGTTTGACGATCGTGAAAGCATATAAACTGCTTGGAATAAACAAGTATTGCCAGCTGATTAAACACTGCCACCGACCAAGGACTACTCGACCCTCCGACGCGTGGGATTCGCCTACTCCCGCATCCAAACCCCATTTACGTAGTTTGTGGGCCAAAGCCAACACGAACCCCACCCATTTCAAACTACACCGACCCCTTCATGTTTTCATCAGCCCCTCCCCCCACACACATCGAGGACAAAATGACCTTTATTTAAGTTTCAAACCGAGTTATCTATTTATTCCGGTCCCAACCTATCGGAACTCATCACACGTTTCGCGGGCAGGCTCGAATATTCCAGAAATCTCCATTTTCACTCTTTACTGACCCCGCAGCCAGCTTAGTTTTCACGTGCTATTCGACGTTTGGCATGGCAATATTTACCGAAAGTCTTACCTGGACAAGGGGACAAACTAATCAAACGCTGAAACCGACGCTGCTTATCGACTTATACACATTTGGTTTTGAGATCCAGTCACCATTAGCTTCAGTGGGAAAAAGCTTTACCTAGCCTTCAAAGAATGGGCTTTCAATTTGCCATATAAAGACATGTTGAGGCATACATTCCAAAAAATACATTCCAAAAATATCTCCTCTGTAATGAATATCTGATTGACCGGTTGGTCCATGTTTTAGCCTCAGCCCACAAATGGATCAATCTTGAGAAATGGTCTCCGAGTTCATCGAAATTGAATCCATTCCAAAAAACACCATCTAGCAATTAGGAGTCGAAGAGTAAAACTGCAGAGATTTTATTTCAATTGTTAGCTGTCACGAAGTTCTGAATTATCGTGGGCGAGATGACTCAAGTGTTTAGAGCGCGAATTTACTGACCAGAAGGTCCGCGATTCGAACCCGACCTCTGCCTCTCAACATTCCTTATCCGGGCTTGGGCAACTTGGCAGCATCCCGGTCCTCGGGCTTTCTCCGGGTGGCATGGCATCTAGGCACCGATTTTTTTCCCGGATTTTTCTTTCATTTAACTTGTCTGCATCTTATTAGCCCTGTCATTTTTGTGAGTAGTCTTCAATTATTCACGACTCTGATTCGTTCTTTCGATTTTATTCTCGCACTTTACGCCTAAATTCAACTTAGTTTACCCAGCTGATCGACTGACTGTACTCTGGTCAGGAACAACAAATTTTTTATGCAGCATCTTAATCAGAATGCCTCTTGGTGGCACATACCATTCTATAAAGCCTTTTTCTGACCATAAAAGACCAGAATCCGTTGTTGTTTACTATGTGGGTGAAACAAGCGAAAGATTGTTTTTGCAGTTGAATTTGGCACGGTTGTTGCTGCCAGAATGTGAGTTTGTGGACCTATCGAACGGGGGACGCGAAAGTATGGTTTGTTTCCGTTCCACACACCGTGGGTGATTTACCGGCAGCTTGGCTTCCCCAGGGAATGTTGGATTCTCTATCCTTCCTTACCAGGTTCAGCACACTTGTCGTACTTCTGCAGACGATCATCGGATTTCGCACGTCAAATAAATAGTAATAATCGTACCGTTGTAACATCCTTTCGGTGCCCATCTCCCATGGCACCCGAAAGAAGCACGATGACTGGGTTATTGGCAGGTTGCCAAAGCCTAGAGAGGAACACTCGAAGTGCGGGTTCAAACCACGGAGCTTCGGGCCAGGAAGTTCGCACCTTGACTACTGAGCCATCTCGCCTCAGAGAGGTGCACCCGAGATGGGTTCGAACCACGGAGCTTCAGGCTAGTGAGTTCGCTCCTTGACCACTGAGCTGTCTCGAACATCGAACCCAACAGGTCATAGTTCCACTCGTCTGAATGTTTCCTTGTTTCACAAAGGTTCACAAAAATAATTTTAAAAAATAGTGATAATAATAGATTTGGCATTGAGCAACATTTCGGTTTCTACTTAATAACTTCGTCAATCCAAATGATCAGATTGATTGAGTACTAATCCGTGAGACCTCTTTCAACTAACAGACTGGATCAGTGGTGAGTGGTAGTTGTTAGGTCTTTGTTGCTTTGTTTGGTTGGGGAAATTCAACATTGATTCAAATCGGGCTTCGGGATTTGCACCCCCTGGTTTGAGACATTAGTTTCATTTTCTTCACCAGCTGTGTCGGTGTGCGTGAACCACTAAACGTCTATCTCGGATCGGTTAGGTTGGAGGAGATTCAGTGAGCTTATCAGTCCCTCTTTTATCTTCGCATTGACCGCCACCACCTTAGTCCTTGCCCAGAAACCTCTACATTTTTCACTCTGTGCCCAATGTTCAGTACGTGCCTCGCCATTGCCGAGTCTTTATCTGTTACTTGATATCCACTCGTTTTTCTGGGGTAGGTTTGCATTACGCTCCGCTCATGAGGTCTGTGTTGTTGTATGGGTGCGAGACATGGCCTCTGCGGACAGATGATGTGAGGCGTCTTCAGGTTTTCGACCACCGATGCCTCAGAAGCG
>NW_008751755.1:539301-577039 GCF_000715545.1 Opisthorchis viverrini | reverse complement strand
ATGATGATGCGCCGCTCATGTCAGCAATTCTAGTAAACCTTCCTCTGTAAGCTTTCGCGCAGTCACTGCATCCGATTTTTCACACACACACACACACACTCGCCACTCCTTCCTCCTTTCTGTGATAGTGATCGTCTTCCGGACTAAATGCGCTGATCTCCTGTCACATGAACCGGTCATCTTTTTTATCGCTATGTCTAGGTTCGGTACTTTTCGAAACAACTCAATTTCAGATCTTCCAGGATGGGGTTCGCGTGACCCCCCTCCTCTGGTTGGCTGAAGACGCCATACGGTATGGTGGCCAACCGACATCAGTAGCATTCATGCCGTCAGCTTCTACCCAAATTGTCTGTTTGTGGTAAAATAGCCCCAGCTCCCTCTCTCTATGCTAATATTCCCGCCCATGACAAGACTATTCAAGTAAATCAATACGATTTTGCAGCCTTGAAGCACCAGTGCTCTTATTTGGTGTTGTTGATGTCCCTCTTAGTAGATAAACGTTTTCTAAGACAGCGGCACCAGCGTTTTCAACGGCTTTTTCCACAACATAGCTACATTAGTTTTAACTGTGATTAAATCTCTACTTAAATTGGCGACGCGGCACACTACTGGTAAGGTTACTGAAACCTTTTGGTTGATTACCATCTGTTCGGACAAAGTGAGAGGTGCGAGAGGTGTTGCTAGCGGTGCCATCTCGAAACATCTCCACTCGGGGAAGTTCTGGACCTGGAAGGCAGATCGCACCATCCTTATCTTTTATCCGTCAAGTCAAACGTCGTCTGTCCCAAGGTTTGTGCTTTTGAGTTGGATAAACTGACGTTGGAGAACAAGTTTCTGTCCCAAGGTTTGTGCTTTTGAGTTGGACAAACTGGCGTTGGAGAACAAGTTCCCTGCAGTTTCAGCCTATGGGAACAACCGCCAGTTCAATCTTTAGATGCCTTCGGAACAACTGTGGTGCAGTCAGATCCAGCCGTTTCATAGGGTCGTAATCATTCAGTAAATCAGTTAGTTTTGGACCCCTTATCTCCACACGTTGTCGCTTTTCTGGTCATCTCATTGACCGATTCAGTCTAAAATGTTGATGTTTTTAGCATGTCATGGTTATCTTTCCAGTTTTTGGTTCCGCTGAGAACGGCTAATTTAAGCAATGGGATCTGTGATTAGGAATTTATGGCAAAAACTTCGATGTTATCATCATCATCACCAACCCAGACTAGACTGAGTTTATTCTAGTCTAACTTGGACACTGTTCGGTTCGGTTCGGTTGATGATGTTTGTGAGTTGTATGGTTGCTTTCCCATCAAAACATTGATCCGCAGGGCGGAACAACCCGGATAAAAAGCGTAAAAATTCACAGTATGATAACTGGACGTTATGCACTGTGATCCGGACGAGTGTGATGAGAATTTGACTCGGAGAGTCGGTGTGCTTATGCCAACTGGACGCGTGGAACCGGGGAAAGCAGACGATTTTGAGACTGGCCATCGATTTATTGTGGGGTTGTCGTCAGGCGGCGGTTAACTATTTGTGGCTGTCTGATCCCGTCTGAAATTCATCGGACTGAATCGTGCTCAAACACAAATCGTCAGTTATCATTCGTTAGATGATGCCATAATGTATATGGACAGACCAATGTCAGTTGCATTCCTTGTTGTGCGTTTCTGTCAATATCACTGAGTGTTCTGCACCAGGCCGTCTAACACTTCAGTTGGTACGATAATCGAGATATCGCGGTACACTGTATAGACGTAACACACTACTCACTACTGAAAACTCCTCGTCAACCCCAGAATAGAAACTGAACTATTTTTCACGCTCATTAACAAGTGTGACAAATCTGAAGACGAAAACTGGCAGCTTATTTCATGACATTCACAGGAAATCGAACCTAAGTTGTCGAAATGAAAGTCCACAAGTAAGGCCAAGATTTGTTTGTGGCCTACTTATGTCACCTACAAATTGTTATATATTCAACAAATGCATGTTCCGACATTTTTTGTTCCGAGTTCGTTTTCTCCAAAACTCCGAATGAGATGTCCTTTGTTTGTTCAGCCACACTGGTCTCCAGTCGTGCAAGTGAACATCTTTGTTTTCCCATAAAACCGGCCCCCACAAATCAGTAATGGTCGGGAAAACTCTGTCATGCATTTCGTTCCGGGCGACACCAACCTGAGTGTGTCAGGAGGATTCAACAGCCTGGTGTTCTGACTCAAAGTTCACATTCGTAACCTTACTGTCAAGCGGTCATCGTTCTCACTGTACTCGTGAATTCACCTGGTTTCCGCTTGGTTGAGCACAGGATAGGAATCTGTGAAGAATAAGGCTGTCAGCGTATAGTCGGATAATTGCCACCAAAGTTTCAACTTCCTTAGGGCGGACCCTAAAAGTACCAATTTGTGCGCTTGACAAGTGACAACATTAAAGCATAATGGTGTACCCTGCGAATCTAGACAAAGGCCACTTAAATAGCGGTGATGTAAGGGAGAAAACCATTTGCCGCGAGCTCTTCATTAGAAAACAACCAACTAAACTGTTACAAACTATTGGACAAAAAAGTAAACATCTCGTATGCAACTTATTTTTAAAAAATTGAAAATCCTCACACGTCTTCTCCAACTTTCGTGGATGTTCGTTGACTGTAAATGAGCGCTGCAAAGCATTTCCGCAGGTTCCGTAGTAAACCTCATGTGGGTGCACCTCTACTAGATGCAAGGAGGAGCTACGAGAAAACCACATAGTACTCGCACACCTCATCAGTAGTGTCCGCGGTTACAGTGTTAGCGGTAGCACACTCACCTTTCATGTCAGACTTTTGGAGCTCAAATCCCGACACAGTTAAAGATATTTATCGCTGATGAACCCTAATGAAACCGAAACTCAAGTCCAGTGCTTCCACTCGTTGATATGGGCCCAACAGAACTGGTATTTTATGAAAGGAGATGGACTGTCCAAACTAGAGTGATGTGATTGTGAACAAATGAAGCCATGATTGGAGTTAATCGCGTATACTCCGAGCTCGAACGCCGAACCGAGCTCGCTGCCGAACCCTGCTGTATTCACATGATATTCCTGATGAATCTCGAAGTATGTGCCAAACCAGGCTATAGCCATCCGAAATAAGCTTGTTAGCTTGTTTGCGTCAATGGGACATTCCAGATGACAGGGTTAAATAGGTTATTGTGCGTTGCAGAAAAGTTGACGTAAACGTCGGCCATCGTGTAGGTTGTTTCCAAATTGGAAAAGAATACGGGTGTGTATGACTCCAACGCATAATGGCGGTCAGACCAAGATACAGGTAGAAATCACTTGAGGACAAACCCCTTCGTTTATCACTTGCCAGCTTGCCGCTTCCTTAGAAATGATTAAGGCTTGGTTAGGCGATTAGTCATCGTTTACGGATGAAATGCACGCATGCCCTGCTCTACTATTTTGACTCCGTCTCGCAGAAAAGCGCCATGAAATAAGCCAATACCGATTTCCCGTTGTAAAATTCTCACAGAAGTGGAATTAAGGTTTTTTCCCGAGGCCAGTCGCTCTAAATAATCGAACTTCACGTCGACTGGACCGAGATGTCACGAGCAAGCTGCGGACTGTAACGAAAGCACGCGCCGATTGGTCAGAATATGAGTCGATCAGCTCAGCTCTTCTCCTCCCATCAGAACCACTCCAGTGTGACCTTGTGCAAAATTGCATCATAGCACTATAAGTACAGTTGTAAAATTTTTCTTTTGTCTATGTGAAAGGAGAAACAGGAAACCAAGGATCGATATTGTAGTTGCACTATCGTTTACGAGACACAATGAGATTCTTGATCATGCACAGGAGAAAAGGTGTCGTTTGTATATCGAAGGTTATTCGGCTCACATCTACTAATGGCTTCAGTATCTATTTCATTTACCGAAGTGGATAAAAAATATGAAGGATGAGTGGCATTTACCTTTGTCGAAGACCAATCGACCGTGTCGATTTATTGTTACGTTTGAGGATAGTTTCTCGAAACATTCCACAGACATCCTGGCTGTTTTTACCATCGTATTAAGTAGTTAGCCGCGAATGTGCGCAGAACTGCGCCGTGTGGTGGCTCGCACCACGCTTTGTCAGCTGATGGGCACTTAGTATTGGTCACGCGGCCAACGAAACACACGTGACCGAAAAGGAACAAATCTGAAGCAGCATTTGTTTCGCTTGCTACTGGCATCCGATTGTTTCGAAATCCAGTCCATACTGAATTGTGTTCTGTTTTGCCAGGTTAATACATTAACAGCTCAGTCATGGGCACAGCCAGGATTGGAACGGTCCAATCAAATCAGGTCGGATATGATTCGTTGCCTCCCAACTTCATTGTTTGTTCGTGAGATAGACTTTGGAGTTCTCGTCAGACCGAGCACTTTTCGCGCCAATACCTTACCCACTCCCATAGCTGACGATGTTTTTCTTGGACAATTTCTATTCAAGCAAGCGTGTCCGACGAATTCACAAGTGGAAAATGTCGAATGCATTCGGTGCAAGCCACTGTTCGGTCCACTGTCACCTTCTGTGACAGTCTTACTGGTTCTTTTAAGTAACCTTCTCCAATGCAATAGACACCCTGCTTTGTCTGATAAGAATTTGATTGTAGTATGAAGACGTTATGAAATTCATCCGCCCGAAAAACCGCGGACTGCTGTACATTTGGTTCATTATCCGCTATGCACGTTTCAACACTCACTGGTAATTTTTCGCGGGTGCGACTGGTCAGAGTACGATCGATGCGTATTTGGACAGGATGTAACAGTTCACGTCACATAGGCACATTCCTCGGGTGAGGAATCTCGTTTGAGAGTCGTCAGATGCGCACCGCCAATGAATCCTGAAAGGAATAAGATAGTTGCACAGAGACTATAGAAAAATAAATCACTCAGCTGTAACACCCTTTCGGTGCCTAGCTACCATGTCATCAGAAGGAAACACGAGGGCTAGGATACTGCCAGGTTGCCCAAGCCTAGACAGGGAAAGTCGACAGGCGGAGGTCGGGTTCACACTCTAACCACTTGGGCCATCTCGCCTCCGCAGAGCCTATAGGCTTTTCAGCATAGAGTACAGAGTGGTATCACTTTTAAGAGAACATAACTGGAATACTTAACGAAACCAAATAATTCACACAAGTACATGTTCGCTGGAAGAGAACGCAAAGAGTTCTTATTGCATCTTCCTGTAACCTGTACTATCTCTTAATGCGTCTCCGTGTGGAAGAGTACTCTTGGCAGATCACTTGTTCAGAAGACTGTTCCGACCCAAGAAAAAAACTTTCACTATGATTGCCTTGATGTATTAGGAAAGGATAATACCCACAAACCTCAATTATGGTCTGAAACGTCCTCCATTATATTTATTACGTATTTTCAATAGGCTAATTTTATAGTCTGAATGATTTTCGTATCCACTGATCACACTTGGGAGGCAAGGTTGACAGGAGTCCACTCACCGTACAAAGGAGTCGAGTGATCCTGAACAAAGAGAGTTCGGTCAGTGGAATCAAGCCACAATAATAAATCCAGTCGTTCAGTTTGGTTTGTATTGCCCGCAAGTTTGACTCAGTTGGAAGGCTGTTCTTCGGAGATCTTCTGTCCTGATACAGTTATTCTGATTTACCCACATCAAAGAGTTGAAACACTGGAATTGGGCTTTTCTGCTATCGGAGTTCCCTGACTGTGCAAGGATTTGAACTCAGGGCATCCAAAATGCCATGACAAATTCTCCAGCACCCTCGGATGCAGTTAATCTATCAGAAAACGAACGTATTCCAGTTTGAACAATGTGATTTGTTCTGCTCAACACTTTGGAGAGTTTCTGTGCTCAATTTAGGTCGAATGGGGCCGTTATAACATGGTCATTGTAGTGTCAAACATAGAATTTCGCTTGTTATATTATTATCAGTGCTCAACAGCCATCTGGACCGCATTGTTCATCTCTTTAAAATTCACAACCTGTTTTCGTATACGACCGTACAATCACTGATCACTGTCCAGTAATATGGTTCTCAGGTGCTGATGAACACTTGGCAGTTCCAGCAAGGTAGGTAGATATCTGGCTATGCACTGCACTACGGACAACAGTATCTGTGGTGTTGCTCTTCAACGCTGACTTGCGGACGACTGCAGGTGGTTGCCATCCATGGTTTGCATCGCTTACAACCATTGACCCGGTGACGCGCAGCCAAAAACGAGAAGAACCTAATAAGTGGAATGTATGCACAAATTATACACAACACAAAATTAGAGCGGAAGCGTATTGATTGGTCGTGCGTCAAAAGCCGGCAAAAGAAAAAAAGAACACTGTACAGTGTGGTTTGAAAGCTAAGGTAGTGGTCTTCCTGTTCAACCCCAAGCCAACTAATGGTTCAACTTTTGCTCTGATGACGAATTGACCAGATGCTATGTACTCAACTGAGTTCTTCCTTGTTCAACAGTTCTTTTCCGTTAATCCCGCTTCTCAAAAACCGTATGACTTTCAGAACTGGGCTCGCGAATGCGGCGTTCAAGAACAAGATGCCATTAAAGTGCCCGAATCACTGTGGAAAGGATCCTTACACTGTATAATGTGGAGTCTTTCCTGTTACGTGGTCGTTCTGAGTGGACGATACCTCTTTTTCCATCAGCCTTGCACTGTCTGGGACGATGTTGTTTACAACGGTGAGCTAATATAATATATATATTATAATAAAATAATAATATATTTTGTTGCATCATTGCGATTTTTGTCAGTAGTCCACCACATCGTTTTCCGTCTGAAAGCCAAACTGCAACAACTGAAACGGGAGAAGAAGGAAATTCTCGTATCGAAAAGTTTGCAATGTGAAGGTAGCTGCCCGAGAATTTACGTATTCCAACCAAATAAATACAATGTCTGGCTCATCGAAATGGACGCGGTCGTTACGCTGGTCGACCTTAGCGGTCTATCCATCTTGCAATCGATATGAAATCTACTCTCCAGGGTAGCGCTGAAATGTTAGAACAGTCATCCGAAAAGCATGGGGTTGCAAGTTCCAGTCCAGCTTCCAGCATCTTTCTGCTTGTCTGCGCTATGTTCGATAGAATTCCCATTTCGCGGGGCGTACTGCTGTAAAGTATAGTGTTTGACAGGATACTTAAGACCTGAAACGGATAGGCCTATTCCTACGATAGCGTTTTGTAGGCGTGCTGTCATGGTCAGCTGCCGTGGTCATGTCAGCACAAGTGCTGTTATCGATTTACGTGCTTGTTGTGCCTTTATTTATGGGACGTTCAAAGGTCAGCTGGTCAACAGTTCATTGTGTATTCCGGCTATAGTTTAGCAGAGTGAAATTGATGCTGGTCAGCTGATTCCATTACGCCATTCGTCTTTGTGAATACGCTTGTGTTTGTCCAATTCATGTCCACTTTTGTCTGCGTTATCCTCCATAATCCGGACTGCAAATGTTCTCACATCCACTGACTGGATGTTTATGTCCTTTTTTGTCCGTTTTGTTTGGTGATCGCCATCCACCATAGTCTTGTGATTTTCCGCCCAGGCTGGGAACTGTCGGACAACTGGAACAGACAGGCTTGTTTTTAAACCAGGCCATTTCTTTGTGTGCATTTGAAATTTCGGACTGGCCGTCACAAAGAAACGGCTAATCCCATTTGTGGGATCTCATTGATTGCTCGTCCCTAGTTACCACCCCACATCACGTCAATCTGGTCAGACAAGTCGGACAACGGAGGACCGATCAAACTATCAACCAAATGGAATCTACCGCGGCACAATCGCCCGACCGCTGTCTGCCGCTGTGCCACAATAGCAAAAGTCCATTAGCCTGTGAACCATTCAGTCTTTCGGTGTTGGTGATCCCCTGGGAACGAAGCGATTACTCATCAGGCGGTAACAATACAATCAACTAGATTTTGTCTAACGTGGTTACGCAGCGAGATTGACCGAGCCAATTTTCATGACAGCGGTTGAACCAGCAACAAACGGGATGCATTTTCATGACAGCGGTTGAACCAG
The DNA here is from genome assembly GCF_000715545.1 of Opisthorchis viverrini. NCBI lineage: Eukaryota > Metazoa > Platyhelminthes > Trematoda > Opisthorchiida > Opisthorchiidae > Opisthorchis > Opisthorchis viverrini. Next base: position 569,035 of record NW_008751755.1, on the reverse strand, counting down.
CAACATATCTGGTGCCAAACGGGATGTGTGGTTGGTGTGACACTGCGTAAGGTCACTAGGTATTACGTTACATTAAGTACGGTGGTTCTCCAAGTGCATATCACCGAATTGCAACAAAACACAGACGAAGGGATCGGTCTAGTTCCGCTTGGTTGTACTGTCGAGCTGCCATGCTTTTACGTCACGGCGAGCTAGCGACAGCTGCGCTGGCACCGGAGGCCGCCTTAAGTTTGAACACCCGACAGCACTGTCCGAACTCCGTCAAACAAGGCTGGCCATCTGTGACGACAAAAAATCTATTCTCCCCAATATATATGTCTTCGGAAGAATATTCAGTCTGGTTTTGTTTGACCGATAGACAGAACAAACGATAGCTCACTAGTGAACTACGCTAAAGACCCACTGTCCTCAGTTTAACCCGTTTTTTACAACTTTTGTGCATATATTGCCACTCTCAGATACTTGGAACCACAGATACGTCAGACGGAAAACTTATACGTTTTCCTGTGAAATGAGACACAGCTATGGATAACCGTGAAACTCTGAGCTCAAAACTATGGTCCATAAGCTTCTGGCTACGGTTTGTAGCAGTTTACCAGTCACATTTCTTCTGGGTTCCAACTTCGAACCAAGTTTGTGTAATCAGACACAACCGGATTCAAACGCTTCGTCCGCTAACCTATCGTTACGTCAACTGGTCAGTATGCTTTTGCTAGCGTTTCAAATTTTTTTTAAATCATGAAGCTGATTGGATTCTTTTAAACATCTAACTCATCTGGTCTCTTTTTTCTACAATCTCCGTCAGATAACCTCTACATAGATCCACCACCGTTCGATTTACAGTTCATCTACTGCGTTCAAATGACGCACTACCTGCATTCCGCCTACGCAACACTCTATCTGGATCCGTGGCGTTCCGACTCGCCGGCTATGTTGCTTCACCACGTGGTCACTCTCAGCTTAATTTCACTCTCATTCGTACGCAGGTGAGAACAGGTGGTAAAATCCGTTTGTTGTACCATATCGTACCTGTGCCATGATGTATACATCCATCTGCAGCCAATGCTGTTTGAAAACTCGCCTATTGAAGCCCTTTCTAAACGCAGTGGTTCATTCCTCGTTCAGCGAAATCTGACGTTCATTTAGTGACCACGGAACAACGCAGGCCACAAAGTAGGATTGTACCCACTTTATGAGTCCAGAGAAGGGCGAAACCGGTCGTGGGATGTCGATGAATTTCCAGCAACCTTATGAAAACTGTATTACGTCAGATTTTCACAATGTTTATAAATTACCGGGTGAAAAGTCGGTATTCGGCAGTCGTAGAGTTGCACTCCTGTGGTGCTGGTTAATGCAGTATGTGTGCAGTATCTTTAGACTTCAAAAGGACGACTTTCGTGGCGAGTAGATAGTTTTGTTACGAACGCTCACCTGGGCAGAACCTTTTCCCCCACTATGGTGCAACACACCGCTCCGCTCTGCTTCATAACAACGCACTGATGACGTCTCCCTGAGGGGTAGTAAAAACGTTCACCAAACTCAGCATGAAAAACCGGTACAAACTCTATAAACTGACGCATCGAAATTCGACCTCTTGCTTAACCAACCTAGTAGCATGAAAAGTCGTTTACACAGTTTTCCGTTCTCAATTCAAACTGGTGGAACCAGAGGGGTCTTCAATCTTTGACCAGCCAGAAGGATATCAGTGTGACTTCAAAAGGTCTATGCACTGCCGTCTTCCAGGGTCCGCTTGATCATCTCTGTACATGGCTAAAGGCGCTGCTAATCGATAACGGCTACGTTCTTGTTGTCAGTTTCTATCCAGATTGCCTGGATATGATAAAACTGAAATAAACTATGGTTGTACAGTGTCAGTATCGGACACTCATTTTACAAACAGAGCACGTGATAAGTTCGGCGGGGAAACGAGCTTTGTGCTGCGGACCTCAGTATGAATCAGTTGATTCTGTCAATATTCTTCTTGTTTTTTTGTCCACCTGTTAGTGCCATTTTGCGTATCATTGACTTGGTTGTCGAATGCTGCATAACCAAACACGGTTTGCTAAAAGACAAAAATGGCTTGCTGTACAAGAGAAATCTGAAATTTCACTCGCTGGTCTTTCTTAACTTGACTGAACCGATATATATGTATATGTATAGTATACAATTCTAAAGTAGTCTTAAGGCTTTTATATTGCAACGGCAAAAGTTGCAAATACCAGTTGGAACTCAAAAAAGTGTTGAGAATGTTAGATAACGTAGCTTGAGGAGAACGAGGCGACTCATCTTACCTCTGGAAAATGAAATTAATAGTGCACGCCCCTATCTCACCTGAACCTGAGCTAAATTCTCCACACCATTCTCATCCATGTGAGTAAACTTGTTCCAACACTAGCTAGTACTAAGTAATGTTCGTTCAGCTGTAACACCCTTCGTTGGTGCTTAGCTGTCTTGGTATTCGGATGAAGCATGAGCGCTGAGGACTTGTTCCTAGATTGTCCAAGCCTAGACGAGAGCAGTCATGACGCCGGGGTTGAGTTTGAACCACGTTCCGATCAGTAGGTTCGCGTCTTAACCAGTGAACTATCTCGGGCTCATTTACTTTGTAGTCACTCACTATCACACAAGTGTGTTGACACAGGGTGTTGGATAGTCAGCAGATAAGCAATAGGCCAATTTCGTTCACTTATCTCCCTGCATTCAGCAAATACGGCGCCGGGACTACAGTCATTTGGTGACATCATTAACTTTTGACGCAACAAGCTGCAGTCCGTTAGATGCTGGTGTCCACGGTACTTCCCAAGTACAAACACAGATATCACATTCATATGTCCGGACGAGGGTACTGGACCAGAAAAAAAGTACTCAGTCTGCTGTGACCATTCCAAAAGTTAGCCCCAAGTGTGTCAGACGGAAAACACCACTACTACGGAATCATGTATCAGAATGCCTGAAGGTTTTGTTCGATGTTCACGCATGCTGATAAGCCGCAAATGACGGAAAATCAACAGAAACAGCAACATCAGCGTTGATCGTGAGAATTCGCCACCGCACAACAAAAATATCATATTTGTATGTGGACTGGGGTGCCTAGACAGAGGGAAGACTAGGATCCCTGACCAAGTCTTTTGGCTCAAAAGCCAGACCGCAAAGCAGCGGTGTTTGGTGGGAAGTGCATTTCTGATCGTCAATCTAAAGAGCCAGGATTCTGTGTTAGTCAAGCCTCTAAGCAACTTGGTATGACAATGTCACACAAACACCACCCAGCACGAAAACTGTCACACCACGGTAAGGTCCAGGCTCTTTGTGTCGGAATAAAGGGGTCATTTCAAGGTCAATCGGACCATAGCTTAAAACAGCCGCGACTTCCACGGAACAGCCAGTTGTCATTGAGATGAATCCACAGGTTGATAAATGAAACTGACTCCCACAAAGTGTGGCGGCGACACGGAAAATTATAGGAGTCGCCTCAATGGTACACCTGGGGAAACGTCCCTTGTTAATGCAGTTAGAGTGAACTAGCCGACGGAGGTCTCATCAGGTGAATACAAGATGCTGCATAAAAGTGTGAACTCAGCAGCACAATTAAACATCCCCTCTGAGTTGAATTTTGATAAGTTTCTAATTTTAATAGTGGATATAGGATTCCCTTTCTGGTCTGGCATGTGCTTTTGGAACAGTTTTGTAGCGTTGAAATATGTGAGAAAACGGTTAGCTACTATATGTATCTATCGGCTATTCCCAATTTTTATTCCTTTGAGTCTCATTTGAATGGTTTTCACGCTTTTGCTCTGGGCGCACTGAAATCGATTTTCTCTCGTATTATAGCATTATTTACGCCCAGTTCCATCGCGGTTAGAGCTTCGTTCTCCTGTTTCTTTTTGAGACTATTGTGACCGCTGTTCCACCGAAATTATTTCGTCTGAACTAACGCAACTATCGACCATGATGGAGTAGTGTATGGCATCCATCGTGGGTTATGATCCCGATTTCCGCGTCCTTCACAGTACTAGTGTAACGCCGCCTTCTTTTACGGATTTTTATGTCAAATCACTTCACCTGGCTCCGTTTACATCGTATACAACGCTAGTATGCCGAATCACCAAACACCCACGGCGTTGACCGTGTCAGTTGTGAACAACTGCATGCCTGCCGTGAACAATGTCGCTCACAGAAATATTCACTACGTCGTACGAAATCCATCGAATATTTTTACTTTAACATGCTCCGCAGTGCAGTTGTGTAAATTCGAAACATTTTGTTATTTTCGGCACGTTAGACGCGAACGGTGCACGATCGAGTCGTCTCGTGTTACCTCGAAAGACTAGCGACGATTGTAGAAGTATGTTGTAATTGTTTAACGTACCTGAACTGTATCAAGCAAATGATTCGTTGTCTAACAGCAGAGCTTAAAAAATCGTTCGACCGTAGCACTCTTTCGGTGCCTAAATGCCATGCCACCCGAAGGAAGCACGAGGTTCGGGATACTGCCGGTTTGCCCAAACCGAGACAGGAAAAGTCGTAATGCAGAGGTCGGGTTCGAGCCACGGACCTTCTGGTCAGTAAATTCGCACTCTGACCACTTGGGCCATTTCACCCCAATCAGAGCTTGAACCATTTTTTTCTTCGGTCGTCGAATAAAACTAAGCCACTCTAGGAAAACAAAGATGAATCTTGCGAAAAGGCTTATGCATAATACGTTACAGTAGTTGGAAGGATGATCAGCTGATCGGCGCGCTAAGCGATTGGACGGCTGGTCTTTCGCATCAGTTGAGGTTGTGTGTGTGTGTGATGAGGTGACTTCTGTAGCAGATTGCGTACTGTCCTCCCCTACCACACCATGACACGCGCACCCAAGTGCATCGCCATATGTACTCAACCATGTTCTAAACAAACTGGCCTAACTGACATACTTTGTTGATGCTGATATGTCGAGTGCGACACAATTGACGTACACCGACGGGGTCTGTTCAGAGAACTTGATATTTGTTTATGACATGTGCAGAGTAGCAGGATGAGGCGGACAAAAGTCTCTAATCCTGTCAGGCTACAAAAACCTGTTAGAAACGTTTGATGGAAAAGCAGCCTGTCCGGTGGGAGAAGGGCTTTGGAGAATCATTGGAGATTGTGCAAAACTCTTCATACGTCATAGTTGTATTAGCTCTGACAGAAATGTGTCTGATGAAGTCAGCGAAAGATTCTCAAAGGCTCGAATCACGTTTGCTAGTTTGCGTCACTTGTGACGTCAAAAATAGACATCATGAGATCTTAGGGGTACAAGACGTGGTCTCTGCGGACAGATGATGTGAGGCGTCTTCAGATTTTTGACCATCGATGCCTCAGAAGCGTGGCTGGTTTTAGATGGCGTCAGCGTGTTAGTAATGAGGTAATTGGAAAACGGGTATTTAGTTGCGCGGCAGGTACCTAGATCAGGGAAAACATCCAGCGTCACCGACTACGATGGCTCGGTCATGTGCTACGCCTGCCGAAACACCGTCTACCAAGACGAATATTGTTCTCCATGCCTCCTTCAGGATGGGGCAAACCACGAGGTGGACAGCGCATTACCTCGCAAATCACAAAGAGTTTGGGTGTTGTTGATGTTGTACGCCTTCCAGAATGGGGTCCCCTCGACTCCAACTATGATTGGCTGGAGACGTTGCAAGAAATGGCAGTCAATCGATGTCATTGGCGTTTGTGATGTCGGTTTCTTTGCAGGTTGTCTGATTGAGCAAGCGTTTGTGATGTCACCTCAGTATGCTTGACATAGGCCAGCACCAGGTCCCCTCCCTCACCCACTCTCTTCTTCCCACTCTAGAGCTGTAAGCGTAATTAGATGAACCTAACGTTTGTACGGTACTGAAGTATCAGTGTCAACACTGGTGTTTTTGCCTTTGATGACTGTAGCATCCCAAATTGATAGGCGCACTGTGGAAAGTATTTGGACATTCGTTCTCATGTGGAACCCCTTGTTTGCTTAGTGAAGTTCATCCGAACCCGTACACTTTGCCTCCTTCAGTTCCGTGCTTCAGTTCCTACTAGAACTGGACGTGTAGGCTTTTAGTTCGGTAACCCAGCTCTTCTCCAACCTTATAAACTTTTAAGTAAATCGGTTCTGACAGAATCAAGGCCCTTTCTGTTGCCCCGTTCGGTTCTTCTAACTAGCGCTTTCGTGTAATTGGCCTTTGATCCCTACCGAAAACTCTCATTGGTTGGAGGTTAACTTTAATTTAGTAAGATCGCCGCTCATTTGCTACTGTTGTCGGGAGTTGACAAGTAGCTGAATGTGCCTTCGTCAAACAAACAGTGCAACAGATGAGGGGTACTCAAAAGTAGTCCTGAAAGGCCATTGTAAAACAAATGATGACATCGAGCTTTTGAATAAATGGTTGAAGAGATGGCAATCGGATCGGCTGGTAGGATTTCTCCGAGCCCGGGATAGCTCAGTCGTTAGTGCGCGAAATTTCGGAAGGTCTGTGGTTTGAGCATTACCTCAACATCTTGACTGCTGCTGTTAAGACCTGAGCATCTGCATATCAGCCGTCATTCTTTCTTCGTTAATATGGCACCTAGGCACCGAAAGGGTGTTACAGCCAGTCGATTGATTGGTTGATTGAATTCTTTTTCCAATCTCACCAGTTATTACCGAATTCGAACTGTGCACAACTAGAAAAAACTTGCTGTTTTGATAAACAAATCATTCCCACTACATCGAATTCACCGTTGCTCTTGTTAAAGCAGCTATTCAGACTAGAATATCTCATGTGAGTCAACCTTCCAATGACACGTCAGAATAAAAGTTGGAGTCTAATGCCTTTACGATCAGAGATACGTGCCACCTGGGAGGTTGATAATTCCAAAGAAAACGAAAGTCATATATATATATATATAATTTTCAACTGATTGAGCTAAATAGGGCACAACAGACTGGGTTTCCCATTGGTTGTGGTTGGGCAGAAACCAATGCACAGAACGTTTATTCCTGTTTCTTTTTTGGCCTGATTACAGATTTAAATTCCAAAACGAAGTTTTTTCCCTACTTATCCGGCCTCCCATGCATGATAGCCTACATGCCTGTGCTGTGTCTAAACTGGTGCTCGTGTTTTTTCCGAACGACGGCACGCTACGTCCATTTATGTTACGTCGGAAAGTTTGACGGTGAAAAAGCAGCCTACTCATTCCACAGATCCCACACAACTTCCGTTTTGAAAGGCTGTGTCTACACGTCTAATGCGTGTGGTTCAAAATGGCTCACAGACAGGACCTGAAAAAATCAACATTCATAAAATATGCACGCGGCTAAACGGATACCATCAATTAATGCATTTATAATTAGACGAATTCTAGTTTCTATGGGATGAAACCCTTTGAATCAGTGCTTCTCGTCTGGTGGTATGCATTTCATGACACGTGACGGTGTTTTTGTCCCCTCGAAATAGAGCCACCTCTCAAATGAGGTAATCAATAATGGTGCAGCTGAGGAGAACCAATTGTAGTTCCCTGATAGGAAGGCCGTAAAGAACCACCTTCGTACATTAATTGGCCGATCTGCAGAGGGAATTAGCGAATATTTGAACACAGAAAGTTTGCCCATAATTCATGATTGTCTTCGCCGGTCGAACTGGCAATTCATTCAAGTTTTTTTATCGTTTGTGACTCATAACCAACTGTGGGTTCCTGCATTGTAGAAAATAAGGCTTACTAGGTTTGCAAAACTGTCTTATACGCAGTCTTTCTTGACTCCCCACTCAAATTGACGAACAACTCTTCACAAAATGGAAGCATTTATTGTGATCCTGGATTCCTCATGCACTCCTTGTTACCATCCTTGGGGGGGGGTCTTTTCCCTAGCCGGAAAACGGAAATTTTGTCTTGTACGACTAATGACTCTTGAAACTGGCTTCTCTTTTTATGTCCCGTTTTCAACGTGACAACATGCTGATCTTCACACCGTGAGAGCACTTTCGGTGTCTTGCGCGTAAAGTGCAGTTCTTCTGGTCCCTTTAGCACATAATTGCAATACTTTTCCCTTCCCGAAAGCGTGGTGAATGAGTACCAATATCACTCGCATCCTTGGGGCTCCTGCGAATACGGACGTGATAGGTAGATTTCAACAACCCCTCTACACACCTAACGTGACAAGGTCAGGACCCAGAAACCCAATGTCCTGTGTGTTTCAAACTCAATGACAGATGATGAGCAATGTCACCAGTAATGTCGTTTCGCCGTCCCTGTTGTTTGGCTGCGGAGCGTGAGCGGGTGAAGTCCGCAGTTACCGATCAATAAGTTCTCTGACTCGTCATGTTCAGCGCAATGAAAATATTTCATAATCTTCAACTTTCTGACGAGCTACCTCGAAACTTGGAACGAAACGTACTTTTTGTAAAGTTTTATTTCTTACGACGTTGGTGTGCCCGCAATCGGTCCCTAAATTTGGACGCTTACGTTTTCCATATTACTCATGAGTAGCTGCAATTAGACGTGTAATTCAGCATGACCGCTAGCCCTCAATTGGTTGGTGTCTGCTCGAACAGGCGTACGGTTTCAAGTTTGGTATGGAAAACAGGTGTCTACTTCTCTTCGACTGAAAGCCGATACCGCTGTTCACGCCAGTCGATGGCGACGTCCATATTACAGCTAGTTTTTTTCGAATCCAAGATGAATTAAACTACTTCGGTTTTTGAGAAAAAGTACACAGGTGCATCGGCACTCGTCATACCTCTGATTCTCAAAAAAGGACAACCAGTCCAGGGGAGCAAAATGTACTTAGCTTTGGACTGCGCCATTTTCAGCGTCCTAACGTATGCATTCCCCAATTTTCACTGGTAGTTAATGACGTGATAAAAAAGAAACAAACGGACAGGAATTTATTGACTTTCCATGTAGCCAAACATATGTATGCGACCTTAAAATTACTTCTGTGCGGTCTACGTGCCAACCAAATTGTGTTCATAGTATCCCATGTAGCAAGTCTTTTTCAGCATGCAGACTAATGTATTTTCACTAGATTGCTAGCCTGGTAATACGTAGGTTTTCGGCTAATACTAAACGGGCTAGACTAGCCCTCCGTATTTCTGACCTCATGGCCGGTCCAGGATCAATAATTCCGAATTCAGGCCAACCAGCGAAGCGTAGTGGCCGATACGATCGATAAAGACTGAACTTCTGTCGAAGATTAAAATATCACGCGACTTCGCTGTAAAATAGCCCTATTCGACAGACGCCATCAGAGTAGGGAAGATCTGTTCGAAATAACCAAGAGCAACACAACATTCAGTGATCAGTAGGTTTCGCCTTTTGGCTGTGACCACCCTTTTGTTCAATCTTCCAGACCAGTTACATGCTCTTGGGAAAATTGCCTACACAATCGGTCGAGTCGTTCTCTCATGCGGAGAGTTCCCGTTTGTGAAAATTCAGTTTTGTAAGGTTTGATGACTCCGTGTGACTGACTAACGTATCCAGAGGTGTTCAGTTCATCCTAAAGTCTAAGACCTAAAGTGGAATGATTTTATTTGCTGATTGTCATGTGGAGTCATATTGGTGAATTCGTGTGTAACAGTGGCATACGAGGCTCCAGAAGATTTCCTCACCGCTGTCCTCGTCACTTTACATACATGCCACTGCCGTCTACCTGCAATCCAGTGCCCAGCATCTTCTAACGCAACTTGGGTAGGTGTCGCCTATTTCCGAACGCCCGATAAAACAAGCCTTTCACACTGGTGAGAACATTGTTTCTCGTAGGCCTCGAGTGGGAAACTGTGAATGACCAGTTAGAGCGAAACCCAAAGTGAAAATTTGGCACGTTAGTACAATCCTAATACCGCATCATCGGCATCGGCGCTGGAGGGTGTAGCCTGACACTCGGATGCTGTACGTATGTATCAACTTTAGACTAAGCCCAACAACAAAGGAGAGAACAAGGGAATAAAGAAACCTAGCGCTAGGCTTATCAGAATCCATTTTGACCGAGAACTGGCAGAGTGGGGGTCGCTGGAACTGGTCCATTGCCGTGTCCTTCACCATACATACACATCTCCATTCCGATTCAGATGACAGAATTGAGCCTTGATGTGACCATCCTCCATCTCCGGCTTTGAGCAAATCGGGTCGGTTGAGAGTGTGTGTTTGATATTCGTCTGGCCGTATGCCTTCATGCTTCGTAGTAAAGATACACCGTTGCTTCAGCGCAGTAACATAATGAACTCATCCACCGACAAGCTCATGAGTGGGAGTGAAAAATGGGTGGCATCAAGCTACCTGGCAACGCAATGTTCCCCTTGTTTTCTTCAGTAGACTGTCCGCAATTATTGTGATAATTTTAGTCCCAAGTCTGTGTGGAATTCAGAAAGTTTCCTTACAAATGTAGTGACCTTCGGTGAACGGCGGCTGCGCTATGCCGTTTGTTGTTGAGAACGTTTCCCCGAGTTTGGCTTTCACTCAGCCATCACTCTACTTTTTTCCTTTCTTCCTTGAGATTTCTTCGAATGGGCTCGCTCGTCTTGTTTATCCACGATACCTCCGATGTGCTGCTTGAATTCACCAAGCTCAACGTCTATTTCAAGACGCGTCATGGCAAGCGATATCCGATCAACTGTTATCTGGGCGATGCAGGGTTCGTCGCATTTGCCTTTTCATGGTAAGTGAGGTTTTGTGAGCACTTTTATCACCAACTGATCACGCAGGGATTAGGTTATCCATTTGTAGCTGGCACCTGCCCCCCAGTGCACACGTACGTGCGTGGTCCAGCAGCGCTAGCGTTGTAGTTTGACGTTAATTTGCTATATGTCATTGGATAGTGACTTGTTCATTAACGCAGCGACAGTTTGGTTTCATGGCACACGGCCACATTGGATAGAGTTGTGCAATGACGGCAACCTTCACTCAAGCAAAACTTCTGTGCTCTGGTAACAATATTATTCACACCTACTTGAAGGCGACTATGGTTAGTTTATTGGTTTGACAAACCACTTGTTGTTGGCGGTGATGGGATCGGATACAAAATTCATTCGCCAGACGAAAAGTTAATTTCTGACTCTCTGTTGATAGTTTGTACTACGCTACACTCCGCTGGACTATACTATGCCATACCATACTATACTATACTATACGATACTATACTATATTATACTATACTATAATACTATATATAATACTATAATAGTGTATACCATACCTTACTATGCTATACAATACTATGCCGTATTATATTTTTCGTGGTAAAAGTGCCCGGAAACTGTTCAGGTCGACGGTTTGTCGTAGAGGCCTCATACAACCATTGACTCAAATACAAATGCGAATCGCTAGGAAAAGGTAAACTTGTTTTTCTTGTTTATCAAACCTTTCTCTTTGTTGTTTAAAAATGTTGGAGTTGTAATTCACCGGCTGACAACGACCTTCGTTTGTGGTTAATTCGAGCGAGTTGGTGTACCCTTACAAACCACTGGCACCTCGGTCTCTCGACAGATATCATAAGCCGTCATTCTTTTACGGATTCACTTGTCAAATCAAACTACGTCGCGCAGAACGGGAAATGCCACAGATGGTTTTCGGCAAGCTGCAAGCTGAAGACCCTTCAAGAGATCTAAAACCGAAGGACTCAGGTCCAATGTTGAACAGAATTGGACAGCTCATCAACCACAAGTATGCCAAACTGATGATCGGTAGTCGTATAAACATTTGCAGGTACCTCCTTACACGTGTCTAAGCTTGAACAGTCCGCCAGTATCTCAGCTAGCGTGCCTCGGAGTTGCACAGCAGCTGTGCACCGGATGAGTGCAACACCCATACTATTATTTATTACTTAAATGTCTTCAATGCTTAATGGCGGTTAAGCCCAAACTGGGCTCAGTTGTATCATTATATTATTGAACTACGTACTAAAAAATCGTTTGGCTGTAACACCCTTTCTGTGCCTAGCTGCCGTGCCACACAAAGGGAGCACGAGGGCTAGAATACTGTCAGGTTGTCCAAACCCAGGCAGAGGGAATCGAGAAATAGAGGTCGGGTTCGAACCGGGGACATTCCGGTTAGCAAATTTTCGCTCTTAGTACTGAGCTATCTCGCTCCNATCATTTGGCTGTAACACCCTTTCTGTGCCTAGCTGCCGTGCCACACAAAGGGAGCACGAGGGCTAGAATACTGTCAGGTTGTCCAAACCCAGGCAGAGGGAATCGAGAAATAGAGGTCGGGTTCGAACCGGGGACATTCCTGTTAGCAACTTCTCGCTCTTAGTACTGAGCTATCTCGCTCCACCTGAGACACGAACATACGGCCATATGGCATAAGCCAATAAGCAATTTGAGTTGTGCAGTGATGAACGCAAAGGTCACTCCGGGAATCGGAATACCTAGAGTGCTAGAATGAACTACTGTCTCAACATCTGCCTGAACAACCCGGAATGTGCGGCATCCACAAGTGGATGATGGTAAGAAGACATATACCATCAGATTCCTCAAACGGAATAGTCTGGATCATGGTAGGCTGTGTCAGCTGGAAGTAGTCAAGTGGAAACATTAGGTGACCTGCTGTGCAGGGGACAGGCGCGCGCTAGTTTACACCACTCATCTAAGTCGCTGTGAGGTGATCCCAGAAGGAGACGAGCGTCTTTTACGCGTGGATACAACCCAGGCTACATAAGTCGTGCGTCCTGCAGAAGAGAATATGTGATAAAGTTAGACATTGCTAGCCGTAACACAACAGATAAATGGACTGACACGAAGATAGGCCAAAAATCTAAACCTGAGGCATGGAACAACTAACCGCATTAAGCTCCTGAAAGTCTGGGCGGCTGCATTTCTCCAGCCGACGGTCAGGACTGTCTGTCACCAACGCCGACAGTTATACATGGTAACATGCCTGTCATTAACGTGCCTGGGTATCACTAGTCCATCAAGACTACAATGATGGATCTTCCATGATAAAACTTGGTTGCTCTAACCGGGTCATGTGATCTGAATGGCGTGTTCTGATTTTTATGATGATGGTCGGAATGACTGACGATTGGTAGCACACCATCTTTTGTCGTGAGCTCATATCGATTCCAGTCAAAAGGTTCTCATTCTTCTCTCTCTTCCTTGCCCCTTTTGTCTTAGGTTCCTCTTCCGTTTGTTACTGGTACCACTGAAAGTGCTTCATTCCAGCAACTGGTGTGTGTTCATCTACCTTGGCTGCACCGACAAAAATCTGTTTGTTCCTTTCAATGGCCTGCTGTGGATCTTGCAAATATTGCACATCTACTGGTTTGGTGTAAGTCTGTATCCGCGCACACAATAACTTCACAATGTATACAACTATTCCAATAGAGATTTCATCGTCTAGTTGAAGCTAATCTAAGCAGAAAAACCGAGGAGCACAGTGTGCGTCCGTTTCGTCCTTACTGGGAACCTTCAGCATCCTGCGACGGTTCGCTAGCGCGAAGAAGAAGCGAGTAGGCTTTCTGTCTGAGTAGTTGTCATTCGAGGAGCCAGTCAACGCGATGAATGATGCTATACCCCGTCCAAGTGCGAGTTAATCACAATGCTTGAGATAGCCCAGTGTTTAAAGGGCGAACGTCCTACTGACCAGATGGTCCGTAGCTTAATTTCAACCACAGCATTTCAACTGCTCCTGTCCAGCCTTAGGCAGCTTAGCAGTATTCAAGCCCTCCAGCTTCTGTTCTGGTGGAATGGTAGCTATACATCAAAAGGATGTTACGAGTGAACGATTTCTCACAACGCTGAGCAGTCGCTCATGGCTGACACGAATGTCAGTTGGAATAGAAAGTGTCTCAAGACTATCCAATGGGTAATTTAACTACGGAGGAAAAGGTTGATAGCTCAGGTAGCGTAGATGGTCGTTGGTTTGTTCACTGAGCTGGGCAATTTAATTGCAAACGTTTCATCACCAGTCGCGATGACATCCTTGCGGGAGAGTAGTGATGTGTAGTGAGTGGTTGTGCGTTGAGTAGTGTTAATATACCTGCTTCTGGCCGGGGCTTACCTTCGATCGCGGTCGGGCGTTTCCATCGGTTATTGAATTGCCCAAAGGACTTGATCACGTTGACCACGCACGCCAGTCCATCACTACTTTCTTGTAGACGACTGTATGACCTTACATGAAGCACAAACATGGGCAATGCACAGCTGTGGGCAGAAAAGTGAACCATGAAAGCTACTGTTTAGCCCCCAACATAATTGGTTCTACTGGCTATTGTACTGTTGGACGACACGGTTCTACTTTCGGCCGTCTGGTCGCAGTGTTTAGTCAAATTTCCGGGGAGGTAGGCATCTGAGTTGTCCTTACCCGTTTTACAATAAAAGCTAGACTATTGGTCCAGCCACACAAATGGCAATCGTTCGGGTGGAACATCTGGAGCTCTTGATATTATCCTATTCACTTGCGCGGTTCAGAATGCATATTTTGTTTGGAGACATGATTGTATCCTCACCCCCCAAAGAACTCTATCATGCCGTATGGTCTGAAAGACTAGCTACATCCGGGAATATACCGTGGCGAACCTTGTTTTTTGTAAGAAGATGCCTTCGGCATCTCTTCCTGTTATGTACAGGAATCGGGTACGCGGCTATACGCGACCTGAGAACGAGCGCACGAATCCCCAGCTATGACGTGAGCCCCAACACTCTCAGCGCAGAGAGAAGACCAGACCTTCAGAAGGGGGGTTTTATTGCCTCAGCTAAAAGCGGATTACAGCGACCTTGGGGTGACCTTGGGGAGAGATAAGTCAGTTAGCGCACACAAAGTATAACTGGCCAATAGGAAAGGGGCGCGGTCTTTTTGGAATGAGGTGCAACATGGCGGAAAAGGCACGAAATTTAAAAATTCAAAGTTTTTGAAAGATAATTTGGCAATAACTCGGGAAATGAACTGTTTTTGGAGATACCAACACGTCCAGCCACCGGTGAACTCGCACACCCTTAGTTTTTGATAATATCGACCTGAATTCGCGTGGAATTATATGCGGAGTTTGATCGCTGTCCGTTTCAAAATGCCTCCCTTCGTTCGGCTATCGTAAACAGCATTCACATCGGCACACCGCTGTGCCTGTTGTATTTTGACCTTCACAGTTGATCCACTTGTGATCCTTAGCGTCACACTCACACCAGCACCTTCGTGGTTTTGTAATTTGATCACGACGAAAATGGTGAGAACAGCTGGGAGATGAACATTTCATCCTCCCAAGTGCTCTGTGGTGTCTGGTAAACGGGCACGATTTCATGCTTTTGTGATATACGACCTTCTGAGGTGCACTCCTTCACCAAATCTCTGGCGTAACACAAAACATGTGCTGCATGGTTGTGTACTTTTATTTTCAGTCTGTCACCTTGCTGAACCAAACCATGCTGAATAGAATGCAACACTGACCTATCATACTCAACACTCAATCAACCCACTTTGTCGGTGTACGGACGCGCTTCTGCTTTGCGTATTCTGGCCAATGGGCAGTCACGATACCATGGCTCACCTAATGCCATTACTGACACTACGTTTTTGGATCTATTCATAACGATTTTAGATGTTTTAAAGATTTTAAAAAGTGTTCACTTCCTCTAAAGTGTAGAACGATCTCTGTGAGGAGAGGGGGGAAGCAGTTCTTTGCTCCTTACCAACGGACTAGCCCTTGGATCTTTTCCAGATAAGCCCCGCCACCAACGCAAAAGGTGCATGTGCGAAAAGTTAAGCCCCGCCACTTTTTGCCAGCTCCAATTTAATTTAATGTACGCACACAACCTTGACCTGTTTTTGGTGAAAACAATCCCTTATCCGCATCTAGGACCATTTTCTGCAAAAAATTTCTCCGTTCGGACATAAAACCTCAAATTAACTTTCTGACGCTTTCAAATGTCGTTCATGACAAGGAGACGGCAATGCGTTTTTTTGCAAAGCCACCATCAACGTTTATGCAAGAATGGCCACCAAATGACACTTTCAACTGTTTCTGACAGGTGGAGGTGTAATGCCCGACAGTGTCGGCAATACATCGGTCTTCGAAAGGGAACTTGGCTGGAGCGGTCTAGGATGGAGTTTAGGACAGTAATTCTATTCATTTATTGCTGGTCCAAAAATTTGACAAAAATCAAATTCTGTTCAGAGAAAATATCTATTAGCCACACGACCGCTGTTGACTGAAAGAGCTTTCTTCGCGACGTTTGCACCTGGCGGCTTTTGCAAACTTCAACAGTTATTGGCGGCCCAGGTCTACACATCGAGATCGATGAAATGCTAATATCTCGCCGTGAAAACCACGCAGGGCACGCCTACAACATGCACATTAAACGCCAATGCGGCACACACCGATCTTTAGTGGACAGCTACTTGTGTGAGTTCGTTTGGAGGCAAAGGTACCGAAAAATGATTAATGACATGTCCCAATTTCACCCTCTTCGATAAAAACTAAAAGTACACATTTCATATCCTCCTTTTTCTAATCTTCACATTTCATATCCTCTTTTTTCTAATCTTTTTTGGGTGCCGGGGGTCAATTTTTTGGTGGGGCTTTTCTGAAGAAGATCCTAGTCCTTCTCAAAGGGAGATGTCATGCCCACTTGTGACCGATGGGGTGGAATGCTAGTAAGATCTCTCCTGGAGGAGCAGCCGCTTTCTGGATGGGCTTTATTTAGAAAGTTCAAACGACTCCAGTATCTCCATAAAGCGAATGCAAGTAGCATGGCTTAGGATTCACGAAGTTGTCGGGCCATTGGGCGTCCGGGACGAACATGTTACTTTTAAAAATCGAGTTTATGCCAGACATCTGTACAAGCAGAGTGAATAGCGCTCCATCTTGACGTAATGTGATCTCATTGGTGAAGTCGGTTTTGAACGGACACAGTGTTCACATGTCAGATGGAAATGATGTGGCTTAGATTCTCGCTTTCTTTTTTCCAAATTAGTCGTTTCACTCTATAGTTTAATCGAACTTTATCCTTCCGTTCCATTCAGTTAATTCTGCTTCTCCTATTCAAAATTCTCACTGGTCAACTGCAAGAAATTGAGGATATTCGAGAGAATCCGGACGGTCAGTTGGAAGGAACACGCGATAATCACTTTGAGGATACCAACAGGGTGAAAAATGGCAGTTCCACACCGTCGCAAAATCGTTCACATCTTTCCAACGGTATAGCCAACGGGAATGCGCATACCATCCTTTGTAAACAAGCCGTGAGACAACGTTCGACGGATCTTTAAACTTCCAACTGTGATGCAGGTCTTTTCAGCGAACGAAAAAGACAATTTCTCACACAACACGTCATTTGGATCTCGTTTTAGCTACCAACAAGCTTCAGTAAATCTTACCAGTTTATGCCACTCCGCAAACTTGTGCGTAGAAAAGCAACATTTTTTCCGGGGCTGCGTGATGTTTATCACAGATTTTATTTTATTGTTACTTAAAAACGGAACGTCCGCTTGTGTGCTTTTTTTTATAAACATGCCTTTTACACTCATTCGGACAACATGACCTCTATGCGTACTTTGCCGTTTTGAGCCGTTGTTGAGCTGTCCGCCGGCTTCCCAAATCGTTTTTTAGTCCAAAAACTATCCCTCAAGTGTCCAATATCCAAGTGCAGCGACATCGGATTTTCGGTAGGGGGAACACTGGAACGGCACAGCTAATGATTTGATAATAGAGTCCGGAAGTCCTTCAAAATGTAGGTGTCATGTTCGGTTGAGGAAATGAGGTGTGAACGGGAGCAAACGGGTAAGCATACAGACGAGAGGTTAGTGCTAATCATCACTGGATTGTTGTTCACACATCCTCGCTATGTTTGATCGCTGTGGTAGGTTGCTTCTGAGATCAGATCAGTTTAGATGCGTGGAAGGTCTCCCATTCAACTTTGGTTGATTCTGACCAAGCATGTGTTGGCCTCTTCTTCTTCCCAACAAAATCTGTAGCAAGGCTGAGGGGCAAAGTTCACACTCATTTGCAAATTATATTGACGTTGAGAGATGCTAAGGCGAATCTCTCGTTTTTGTCATTATTCAAATTATGTGGTGCATGTTTCCACGATATTCTAGATATTTTGGGATATGGAACGATGGTACACAAAAGATTGCTGCAAAACCATCAGAAAGCAATGCCAGTTTCACCCATTTCTGGCTCATCAGGTAGCCGTCGTCCTCGAGTTTCCATCCACCTTATGTTCTACTTAAACACCAAATTTTACACAAGTGTCGAACTATGATCATGTGCAAATTACCTGGGCGTTAACCGAGGACTCACCTGCTCAGTCTCACGTTTACAGTAGGGTTACTTTCAGACTAGACTATTTCGCTAATTACGTGCAATTTGGTGTTCGGTTGGAGCAAACGGTTCGTGCAAACTTGGAGACTATGTCCACAGATTGAGCCGAAGACCGTATTGGGTCGGCGAGAAACTTGTTACGTGCAATTTGGTGTTCGGTTGGAACAAACGGTTCGTGAAAACTTGGAGACCATGTCCACAGATTGAGTCGAAGACCGTATTGGGTCGGCGAGAAACTTTAAGCAACCTTGCGACCAGCGTTCTGTAACACGAGTGGCCAGAGAACAGTACCGAGCCAGTTCGCTATGAAGAAGTGATGTTTTAAATATTGAACTACTGCTGTTGAAGTTAGTAGCATCAAAGATATGTGTTTTGTCGGCAGCCTCAGAAGAAAGCAAGTAAACCGAAATAAAATTGAACAGCTGAAGAACCAGCCACAGATGGATCGTCCACGCTAGCTGTTTTTCGCTTTATGCACCGCATTTTTTATCTTCTCATTCACACAAATTTGGGCTTCATATCCCATCCAGTTAAAAAGATCGAGCAATACTGTGGGTGGTCGCAGTATTTGTAGAATTTGATGTGCGCTAACTACAAAGATCGCTGTAGGACAGGAAGCGGACTATCCAAGCGATCGTGATGTCAGTATGAAGAAACTTATGACTGTTATAATATAGAGGAAATAAATGGCAGCTTGCGTGAACTTGGCCATGCAATCAGCTGTGATATCGAGGTGGTATATTAGGGACGTTTTTCAACTAGAGGGAGCGCCGAAAACGCTAACAAGCCAATTAGCTCCCAAGTAGCGCCCCTCAAGGCGTGGATACGTCCAGAATATTATTTGTCTCCGGTTTTTCACCGGTACCGGTGCTGAAGTACGGTGGAGCTGGCATTACTTTTATTCGTTTTACTTTACACTACTGTAAACGTGCTCAGTAGTCAAGAATTAACATCCGAATTTGTAGCCCAATGGAAATCTGCCTTGCGCTATTTCTTAATAGCGGCCTTAGAAACCATTCTGGAACTTCTCCCGGCTGTTTCTCCGGAATTAAAGGCTCTCAGTCGAACTCAGCCCAATAAAAAGACAATGGTTAGGTATATAAGCGTCGATGAAGATGTCAAATCCATCATTACTGATGGCATCAAGGAAGTCGCCATGTTTTGGTGAAATGGACTCATGGAGAAAAAACAAAAAAGCGATTCCCCGTTAGTTTACGAATCGCTGCCACAAACACCGATCCTCTTATTACACACAAAGCTCAGTTATTCTTGAGGACACAACAAATAGGGAGACGGCTAAGTACCGTACAGCTTTTTCAGCTTTCATCAGATATGTTTGCATTAATAATATTGTCAGGAAAATGCTTCAACCGATGCTTAAGCTCGCCAAGAATTTGAACGCACACAAGTAGATTAACCAACTTCCCATATATTCTTTGACCTCGATATTATTTACTTCCATTCACGCATTCGTGGGTGATTTTTTCAAAGCCTGGTCCAGTTGCTTCTAGGTATAATTTTCTGAATTGATTTAGGTATCACAAGTTGAGAGGAAACAGACTCGCGCAAAATGGAACAAATGGTGCCCCCAGTGTTTACGTGCATCACTTCAGCAGCCACTGATATGATATTAAGACTTCACGACTGATCAGAGCTGGGTGATCTTTGCTCACTCATTCGGTCTATCGATTGTGATCGGCCGATCGATTAATTGCATTCAAACCTTGTGGCCACATTTGTTAAATTAATTAATGTCCTATGCTGCTTAGATTCGTTTGCTTTGGGGTTAAGGAGGCATAAACTGTCATATCAGAAGGCAAACGGAAAACCAAAATCATGTCTAGCCTGATCCTCCAGACTGATTTTGGGCAGTAGCCTTATTTGTCTATTTTGACTATATCCGTTAGGCCGGAATTTACGCTAG
This sequence comes from Opisthorchis viverrini, assembly GCF_000715545.1. NCBI lineage: Eukaryota > Metazoa > Platyhelminthes > Trematoda > Opisthorchiida > Opisthorchiidae > Opisthorchis > Opisthorchis viverrini. The sequence goes on along the minus strand of NW_008751755.1, from coordinate 548,876 downwards.
AGAGGCATTTGCAAAAAAGATAAAGGAAGCAAGACCTTTACGATACCACCTCATTCAGCCTGTCATATAATTTCACCTTGTAGTAAAAAGTATACATAACAAGTGCTTAAATGGCGAATCAATTCTGACTGGTAGGAAATTTTCAGTTTCCTGTGCGTATCAGACATGTCTCAGCTGGTTTTGCTGACTTCGGTGTGTTAAACATGTGCTATTATTTTTGTGATGCACTACTCATAAGGTTGCTGAAAACTCCTCAGCAACCTTATGGGTAGTGAATTACAACAATATATATGTATTGCGATATCTTGAATATCGTAGCTACTGAAACATGAGGCTGACTGGTGCAGCACATTCAGTCGCCTGGAAACATCAAAACCGAGAGATTCAACTGGGTTCCGGGTGAGTCTCTCGACAAACCAAATTAAGTTGCAAATGTGTGCATTTCGCCAATGTGCTATTATTCTTAGGAGATGTTACCCTAGCGGCGGGCAAATCCTAACCACTAAAATATCAGCACTGTGCGTGCATGGGATGAAGTTTCTTATCGCCTTGTCAATCGACACAACTGCAGCACGTGCTTACAACAAAAGCCTCAACACAAAGACTTTCATTGTAACCTCTGTCAAAGTGAATTGTGAGTCACTTCCTCGGGTAGAACCCCCATCGTCTCAATCCGAATTCCCGTCAACATTCGTATCCGACAGGCTGTCTTCGCTGCAGTTCGGCCAGAACACCTTGTTTTATGTTAACCAGAAAAATGTGCGCAAAAACTCTTAACCATAGACACCCTTCTGTGAAATTTTCAGGGCTTATCCCAGTAAATCGCGTATGTGTCTGGTAGTTTGTCACTAATGATGCCCCGTAAGGTCGAGACTAAATTCTCAAGGGCCATCAGGTAATGCTGTTCTATCTCTCACGCTTGAACAGTGCAAACGTGCCTCACAGGCATGTTGAACCAATCCATTTCGGTCGCAATAATGTTCCTTGGTTTGCAAGTTCCGATGAGTTCATTTCACTGCAAAAATGTTGTCTCCTTGAATGGCATGTCGGACCTAAATGATCAAGCAATCAATTCTGGGGAAATTAAGAGAAGACTGGCCAAAAAACAAGTAAGTATTATGTCGTCTAGTTTTCGGCAACGGTCACAGCTATGATGTAATTTTCCGCCCCTTCTGGACAATGCTAGGTGTTTTTTTTTGCCATTTTGAGAGTCAACCTGAATTTAGCTTGGGAGATACCGACCACATCATTACAATAGGTAGGCTTTCGAACAGACGTTCAACATTAGTTGGTCTAAAGGTTGTTTGTTGGCGGCGTCCCCTATGAAGGCCCTAGATGCCAAATTCTTTCAGCGAGTACGGGTCTTCATCGAGCTTTCGCCTTGGTTCGGCCCCGTCCAATGATGTAAGACAAGGCCGTCCTGTCCCACTATTCCTCTTCATATTTGCTATTGACATTTTGCTTGAAGCTACTCTGTCTATCTCCGAGACCTAGGAGATCGAACTGCTCCCTGAGCGTTCACCAACGGCTCTACGTACGCGGACGGTACCGCTCTCCTCAAGATCCTTTAGGAATTTTTGACCTAAATAATTCTACCGCACAGTTTTGTGCGCTTTTACTACTTGCAAAGTTTGGGGTTCTGGTGCACGACTGGATGGAGTCGAACACAAACCTCTTGCTTGCATACCATTTAACCGACGTGGTAAATAAATCAATTAAATCGGACGTTCATGTAAGTCCCAGTGCACTGTCTGGATAGTACGTCAATGCTCCAAATTGGGAACGCCAGACTTCTTTCTGCCATGGGATATGGGTGATACAAATCAGTCTGTCTTTCGAAGGCAAAGTGTAGATCATGTCATCATGACGAATACTGCTTAATGAATCAAAAGCGTGACCTCTGCGGGCGCAGGATTTAATAAGACCGTCAGTTTGTATCTTCGTAGCACCTGATTGGTCTGTTGGGAATGTTGGATTATCAATACTGAGGTAAACTATGTGATTCGAGGAGAGACAACCTATCAATCCCTACAGGATTACGCTGATGAAAACAAGTAGTTCTCACACCAGAGGACTGCCTACTTCGCAGAGTACTTTTCGCCCGGTTCTGTGTTGAGTAGAAGCGTCCTAGAAGTGGATAGTTTATGATCCAATAGCCAAGTATAAAAAGAATAGCCTGTAAACTTCGTCGGACTGACAACTACCGCGTTTCTAATGGGGCACCAAACACTTAACGACACTGGAAAAATGATGCAATTTTACCGTCAGTGGCGCTCCCATATCAAAGTTACTCACTTTCCCGTTCCTTCAAACAACCAGACTGATCTAATATGGGTGCACCGAATATGCAGTCGCCTTCAGCGCTTGACTATGTCTCCCCGATCTCCGGTGATCGAAATTTCATCAGCTCAACCAACCCACCCTTCGTACTGGATCGCAAAGTTTCCGATCATAGCTCGTTCCCATTTCTAATCCCATCTAGCGTTTGAGGAAGACAATAACTGGGGCCAGCAATTCAGCAGTGCCGAAGTGAACGATAAATCTTGCTCAAACAACTTCCTCACTTCCGCCAACCTTGGAACGTTTACGGGGCACTTGTAGCGACCTAGTCACCCACACACTTGACTGTTCAGCTCACATTCGCTCACTGGATCACGAGACTTGTCTCTTTTTCATGCCCACAACCACGTCACACTCATCAGACGTCGATTGTCTGCACCGTCTAGTGAGCGCACCAAGCAATCACGTGCTGATGCGCCCACGCACGTGCGAACGGACCTACATATAGGGAAACCGAACGCGGTCAACACACAGACTCGGACGCGCGCACGGAGCAAAGAGTCAGCCGAACACTCCACGTCCACGGACAACTATGGAACACGTGTAGCAGCCAAACTGCGGAGAAAACACGTTCCCACCGTCCGGACTTTAACCAAGGGACTCTCGCATACGATAAGTTCCCTTTTGACTTGCTCCCATTTCGCATTGTATTTATTTTTATACGTGCTGCAACCCTCCAGTGTCAATCATACTAGAAACTTTTATTTGTGCATACACCTTCTGAGTTGTGTTATGGCTATCCTCACCTATGCACTAATACACTCTACAGTTGGCGTGCCACTATTTTCGCTCAATGAACACGTTTTGTTATCGTCTGGTGCTTATTTTAGGGTCCTTTTAGACACCTCCCAGCCATGGGGATAGTAATTATCCTCATACTCGAGGGAGGTCTGTGATTAAAGCCCAACCTCAACATTCTACTGTCTAGGTTTTGGCAACATGAGAGTATCTAAGCTCTCACGCTTCCTTCAGGTAGAACGGAAGCTAGGAACAGTACGGGTGCCGCTGTTAAGCGAGCACTATTAGTACAACTTTTATTATTGTTATTATTAGTACATTAGTCATCAAGGAGTTCCATTGAAGATCATGATCACCTCGGTTGTGATCTTGAAATATTGATGGTTGAATCCCTGGGGAAGCATAGATATTGATTAGATGAGTGGTTTCCTGTTCACTTTGCACAAGCTGGCAGTGTTTTGCACATTGAACTACCTGGCGACTGGGAACTTCTTTTCGTTCCTGTCAACATTCATTATTGAGTGACTCTTTTAACCATTACAGTATCTGGGTACCCATTACCTGATTATTGTTTCCAGTCTACCTTCAAAGAGCACTGCTGAAACTTGTGTCAACTGTTAACCAGTAGATTGTATTATCCTGAGCTGTATTGTCAAGCAGATGACTACGTAATTCCATTCTGTTTACACGGTATAAAACGAATCCCCCTATTCAACCAATCCTGGCCGAAAGTCCGGTATTCCTACTGTGAAAAGACCCGGTTGTTTTCGTCCTTTTGCATCTGTTGTTACTGCTGGGAACACCAAAAACAACAAACAAACTGCTGGGATTGTTTTTCCGGAGTGAAAGGTCACCCACATCGTGCTAAACCACAGTCTGTAGAATAGAACACACCACAATCAAGGTTAGGTATGTCTTACCAAGTCTGACTATTAAGCTCACTAGAATGCGTCGTAGAGCGTGATATCCGGCATTTAGCTTCGTCAGTGCGGATTGGATCCCAGATGTGAGGTGCAAGGTAGTCTCTAAAAGGGCCATTCCTTGGAGCAGCGTTCCTCAGCGGGACAGTGAAGGAGATGTTCGAACAAAGCTGCAAGGAAGGAATATCGATAGAAATTCACTTACTGTTGCGAACATAGTCAAAATTCATTTACGTAACTGTTTGATTTATAAAAAGTTAGATTGGAGGTTTCAGCACATATGGACTTGACAACGGTTGTTGCATTACCAGCAAATATTTGTTTCATGCTGGGTGACTATTTCGGCCGAAACTATTCTTCGGAGAGATCTCACACTAAACGACACTTGGGGGATTCCCCTGTACACTACTCATAAGGTGGGTGTTTTCAGAACAGAAGAGGATGTCATAAGACGGTGTGTTTTAGCCATTCTGATGGATTTTCGTTTCATACTTTACGTAAGATGAGAAGGCAATGGTTCTATGCGCAGGGGGGGGCTAAAGATTCGAGAATCAGGGTTTTAGTAGACCTAAACTTACCGCAAAAACCTGTCATCCTTCAATGTACGAGCCCTCAAGATAAATCTTGTGTGCATATGAGGAACCCGAATATTGCGTTCACCTGTTCGTTCGCCTACTCGCCCAACAATACACACTGAAGCATTTCACCGGATCACATGCTGATTGACTGGCCCACCTCAATTCGCACCGTCCGTCAAGATTCACTGTGCCATCCTTCCACAGCACCATCTCCCTGTTTGCGGGGGAGAGGTCATTTTAAATCGCACACACCTAAGGAGTATCCGCTCAACCAGAAACACTGTGTTCTAACCTCGTCAAGTCGACTACTCACAGGACCTTACGGATTTCCTCAATGGAAACCGGCCGCTAATCCGATTTTGACGAACCGTCTTAATCTCGAAATCAGGTTACTTGGGTGGTTTAGAATGTGGACAAAACTGTATAATAACAGCAACATTTACGAAGCCGTTTGTTTCTTAGTTATTGATCTGTTCGTCGAGCGTGGCAGCTGAACTGGAAACAATTCATCACCACGCGAGGCGATATCGCCGGTGCGAGTATTCCTCTCCTTCCTGAAAGTATCTTAAAAACTGCGAAATGATTGGCTGATTGGCCAGACTGGAATATGGGTTGCTTTGTGGTCTTGATTCCCTGAACGTGACTGGTTCGTTGGTTACCACTCTTTCGACTGTTTTTTCTCCGTTTCGGCTGTAGTGTGATTTTCCTCCACCGGATTGGGTGCGTGAACGAAATTCTATATTTAGTAGATTTCCCCCTTCATTCAGATCAGATTCGATTTAATAAAAGGGAGCAAAGATTTTGTTTTTATCGCATTCTTTTCTGTGATCTGATGGGTCCGTTTTTGATTGCTAGGTTGTCTAATTTCTCACCCGTCTCAGAGTTCAGCAACCATATATATTTTGCTCGCAGTGGCTACTAGACTAACTCGATGTTGATGTGCTTATTGCTTGATTTCTTTGTGGTGTACCGCTTTCTTTCAGGAGGCCACATGATTGCTGAACTCTGAGCACCTGGGAAATCAAGAAACCTAGCTAAATCCAAATGACCGATCGGATTGAAGAAGGAAAACTTTTTAAAATAGACTATTATGTATTCATCCAGTCAGTTGGAAGCGAATCCCATTACGGAGCAAGGGGGAGAGGGACCAATCACGACTGAGGAACAGAACAATCCAACCGGAAAACCAGTCAGATTCAGGGAATTGAGATCGCGAAGCAACTCACATCCCAATCTGACCAATCAAATTGTACGAAAGCTACTTCGTGATCAGCCAGTCACTTAAAAGTCATTAGGTACTGTTCAGGAAATATATTCACCCAGGCAGAAGAGGTGGAGCATACTTACGCAAGCCAATTTTCAAGCTCGACGAACAAACCAGCAACAAAGTAGCGTAACTGAGCGACTTATATTCCGCAACATCGTCATCCTAGTTACCATTATTTTTGATTCCCTGCATATTGGCAAGAAGAGAAACAGCTGTACACTGAACGATGTTTGGATGGTGTATGTAACCGACAGTTTTCTTACCCGGTTGAGGTGGGATTGCACGTCCACAGCCGAGTTTTCGTCCTATCCCGAAAGGCTTTATAGGGAAGAAGATCTCCTGAAAATCAGTTCTATCAAGTCCATCAACAGCAGTGTTCCGCAGAATTGAAGACTTCACTTTTTGTTTTGTTGAGCAGACACCCCAAGACAGCACACTGTGCCTATATCGTCTCATTGATTTCTGCGGTTTAAACTATACTCAATCACAATCATGTGGCATTTCTTCGTAGTTTAAGCTGAGTCATGTTTCTATAGGATGTTCAATGGTTTGATGTCAAAAAAACATTGAAAAAACGAGAATACCAATATATTTGGCTTTTGTTAGGCTATTTATTTATTTATTTAGTAATGTCAGCAACTTTCAGATGCTGATTTACTGATCACAGATATGACCAATCACCTGTGGATTCCAAGGTTATAAGTGTAACCTGGAAAGTACACACATCACTCATCCAAAGCACGGGGAATCGTAGATAAAGTTCGCATCCTGAGATCTCACGCAAGCGGGGTGACTTTCAGCCGAAGGTTTAGGCTAAAGAAGTGCTCAACCATACCATGAAATATTTGTTAATTTCCATCCGTTCCAACAGCTGGTTGCTTGTGAGGGCCGATAAACGTTTAGAAAACAGTGTAACTATACTCACCACTTGTGAAGTTGCCTGGCATAGTCAGGGGCTAAACATAGGAAAGTGCGCCAATCAAACTATCAACCACCCAAGACCGGCCGCTGGACGGATGATCCCGAGGGCATTGGTGAGCAGTGGCGAGTTGGATGATAACGTAGTTATACATTCATATGTGCGGACGTTTTTATGTGACGTTTGAATAAAATGAGAGGGCTTACTAGCAAGCACACTCCCCTTTCAGCCAGGCAACCCGACTACCATAGAACAGTTAGGTTGCCTGATGCCATTAGATCATCCGGGAGAAGTTTTATACTTACAGTCCAATTTTATCCAATGGTTAGGGGGGTACGGCGTGAAGCCAGGAATAACACAGTGAATGGAGAACCCCGCGTGCAGCAATACTTTCCTGTCAGGTCACTCCACTGCGATACGGAAAACGTACGTATGGCGGTCGAATGTTTTCGACAACGTTCGTACCGGCTAAAAACGCCCAAAGTCTGGAGTAATTCATTCCAGATGTTCGTTCACATCCAAACTTCCGTCTTCTGAGGAAATGCGAGAAGCTGTCAAATTGTCTACAACAAACAGTGTTCACCCTTCGTTGCCAAGCCTTACCAATACAGAAGGACGGTCGGAAGATCACCTTACAAATAATCCTACAAAAAAGCTAAAAAGTCCGACGGGAGATCGATGAGCACATGGATACATGGACGGTTGTCTTCATTGTAAGCGGAGCGAACCAATTCCAAAAAAGGACGTGAAATTTGAAGCAAACGCATCAACACCGGCTGAGGCTTACAAGCAAGTCAAACTGAAGAGAGATGACACGGTAGAACATAGAAACTAATTACATCTCTTTGACTTCATAAAAAGTTTGAATTGATGCATAAATTTCCATCCGAGGTTTCCTCTGAGAATTTCAGTTATCAGAAAAACAACTTACTGTTCATTCTGAGGGAAAAAACTACTCTGCGAACTTGTTTAAGCCGATATTCCTGTCAGCCCGCCTGCAAAATAGCTTGTATAAAGGCATGCCACTGCCAGTGTCTCTGAATGTTCATGAAGGGGTCTTTTGTTGATATGAAGCGTCGACTACGCGTGTAACGGTGATACTACTGATGAGCAAGGCATGCGAGCAGAATGTTTTCTTGTAAATTCGCTTTGCATCTCTTGAAAAGGGAGCTCTGTTGCGGAATTTCTGGAGTCGCTTTGTAGCATTTGGTTGGACTTGAGCAACAGTCAATGATAGTCCAGGAAAGTTGAGGAAGACGCGTTCAAGAGAAGATGGATGTTCAGTGTGTAAATAAGATGCAAGACTTTTACTCCCCTGTCCAATAGTCTGTAATTGGTCAGTTGGCAGTTTCTAATAAATGTCTCCTTTCACCCGTATTATGCGGCCTAGGAGGTCAGTTATTCAACACGAAGGTAAGCATGGCTAGGTCATGCACCATTCGCCTTACAGACATAACTAGACGACTTGCCATATGAAATTCCGTGAAATCAAGTTGCGTCAACTGATTTACCAAAACCATCGTGCAAACCCGCCACGCGAGATAGTTGTTATTTTGATCGATGGGCCTTCGAACATACAACAGTATTCTGTATCCATCATCCTAGGTCAGCGTAAACCTTCTCTCAGTAACTGATAACTTTAATTTATCATCTCAGGCCGTTTGGAATTTGGATGTCTAACGTACACTGTGTACACAAAATACAGCCATGTGAAATGCACACTCATTTTCAAACCAGTTTTTGAGCCTACCTTATTGAAACATGTATACAACACTTGTGATATACTACTCACAAGGTTGCTGAAAATCCTTCGACAACACACGATCGGTTTCGCCCTTTTTGGGGCTCATGAGGTAGGCGCAGTCCCCGGGTTTCTGTCAACCTTATGTTCCACTTGAGAGAACATCACAAACGGGAGATTCAGCTGGGTGCCAGGTGAGTCTCTCGACAAAAAAAAATAGTTTGCAAGTGTGTGTACAACACCTCAAGGCGGATTCTGCGGTCATTTTGAAGGCGTTAAAGTAGTCGTCGGTATTAACCGGACCACGAGTGGAACACAATCTCCAGTCTAGCGTGAGGAATACCCTTCAACACAGTAAGACACCCGGACGGGATGAGCTGCTGCTTGTAATTTGGAAGACCTGGTGAGCAGTTTCACGATTCCATAAATTATTTAGAACGAAATTAGAACATCAGTTGAATTGTAAGGATGTTAAAGGTGATTCCCTTTTTGCAAACAAAATGAGGATATCGTGTGAAAATCAGTATGGGGATCTCGGTGGTTGCAGCGCCAAACATTCACCTTGGCAGGTTGACATATTACGTAAAGGGATAAATTGGTGAGAATCAAACCGTACTTCTCCCAAGGTTGAAGATACACTGACCATAACATCTCCCAATTTTAGACGGGTTCCTGAATAGTTTCTTCGACCGGGAGATCCTTCCGGCTCTATCGATTGCCAGAAGCTGTGGCGACGCATGGCAGCCGCCACGGGCTTTTCTGTATTTTTTATCCCTTATAAAGACTTTGTACCAACTCCCATTTTGGGTAGTTACGGCTACAGAGCAAGCTTTCACTTGAGTTCAACACGTTCATTGGTGCAAGACAAGCCAGCCGACTGTTCCAAATCCTCTTCGACTTTAACTTATCGGGCTGCTTCCGCATTTACCTCTGACATTAAGTCGAAAAATCATACTTTTGTTAATGCTCTACTAGAGCCCGAAAATTAGCTGTACGAACGAGAAAACGGGGAGCACTAACAATATCTGCTTGTTGAGTAAAATTATTACAGTAGGTATATATATATATATAT
>NW_008751755.1:531876-539234 GCF_000715545.1 Opisthorchis viverrini | reverse complement strand
ACCCTTATGTGTCATGATTTGTACGTGTAGGGAAAGAAAGGCGAGTCTTGGGATCAAGGGCTTGACTGTGAGCTGTGTAGTCAAGTTAGTCACGATTCTGTGGCGTGATTTGTGAGGGTAAGAAAAAATGCAGGTCTCGTGATCTAGCGAGTGTCGGTGGCCTGTGCAGTCATGTATGTGGCGAAAGGGTAGCTACACTTTCCGGCCAAACAGTCGGTGTGGTAGATGAATTCCTTCACTCGGTCCGTCCTAACCGACTGGCTGAAGGCGATATCAACTCTCGAATCGACAAATCTGGATAGTTTTTGTCCAATTTCAACAAGTACAACGCCGATGTGACCCCAGTTTGTTTGTCACTGGCGGTAGGGGTAACACTACAGCCTGATGGAAACTCGGGGACTGAGCCTACCTGATGAGCCCCAACCAGAAGGGCGAAACCGATCGTGGGCTGCCGAAGAGTCTTCAGTAAAGTTGTGAGTAGTTTCCTTTATGAAAAGGTTGCTGCCTCTTAGGCATCTCGTCAGCAATGCTAGAGGGTTGTTAGCAAAACTTACTTCCTCGCAATGAACAAGATGTTCACGTTCCATAGGCTAGACTGATTGGAACATGTATCGTCGGAGAGAAGAGTCTCCCCACACAGTTTTTTGCTCAAAGATCCGGACAGTCCACAACCCACCGAAGAAGTGTGAAATTCCTAACCAAAATACACGGTTAGGTTGGCAGATTCTGCCTCTCCGGAGTTTCGATGCATCAATGATTATTGGCAGTAGTAGAGGTCATTCAGAACGAAACTGCAGTAACAGGAACTAACCTACTCCTGTCACAAGGGTGTAATTAACTGAGGAAGTTATGAGCTGCCTAATACTTTTTACCGTGAACTGGGATTACTCTTTTATTCAGTTTAACTTCCCTAAGTATATCGACTGTGCATGAGTGTGGAAACCAGCCAATACTGAATTGATTTCCAAACATCTGGCCAAGAATACTGTTTTCTCCAATCTAATTCCTACCTCCAATCCCAGTGGATGTTATTTGTTTGTCGGCGGGGCCAGTCGATCGTGTGGGTACATGTGTACTCGTTTTACAGCGTAAACAGTTTCCTGGCGAAATGACCACAAAAGGCGTGGCTGGTCTGTAAATGCCGGGTCACACGTAGGAGGTTGGACGGCAGCATAAACAAGTAAACAATGCTGGTGATGATGAAGATGTTTAGGCTTCTCATCGAAATCAGCTTCCGTCTTAGTAGCCACCATTCTGGCGGTTTGTAGTTTTTAAGCGCTCATCATTTTCCCCTAGGTATTGTTTGTGGACTTTTCTCGGTGAAATCGGGTGATCATTGGTTAGGGGCTTTGATTTTGATCGATCGGACGGCTGGTACACTACAGAACGATGAATCTTTGCCCCCTAAATGACCAGATCGTCAAAATGACTGTCAGCTTTCGTTAGCCAACAAGATGGCGGATAGCCAAGGTCACACCGGCGTTGGGGCGTTGTCAGATGTGATCACGTGCTCTTCCGCACCCATCATGTTGCCTCAGTCACTCGCTACTGCGGTGGAGTTAGGAACGATTGGCCAAAGCACAACTAGGTTACTATTTTTGGTGCTAACTGAGAGCAAAACAGTGCTTGTGGAACATGTTGTTCGGGTACACATGAACGAAAACCGAGTAACCAGATCCATTTAGATGAAGATATAGTGATATTGCTCACAGCAAAGGCAACACCTCTTGAAATTTCTTCAAAATCCCACAGCTTGGCCATTGGACGCCTTCTTAAGTTTGCATGGTAGAGCAAAACGAAACGATTTGAGCGCAGTTTGGCCTTCTTTGTGTAGACAGAAAACTGTGCAGGGGCCAGTCTTACTACTACCTAGAGTAGGCATCACAAAATGGACGGATGTAGCACTCGTACAAATGTCTGCCAAATTGAATTGCCTAGAAAGAAGATTTAACATATCCCCCGTAGCTCAACGTTTCAAAAGTTACCATTCAAAAGCTTGAATGATAAACAGTGACCTGTTTAACAACGCCTACTTATTTCAAGGCAGGCTACACCAGTCCTATGGTTAGCAACTGATTGCTTTCGAATCGCCCGTTCAGCAGATTCAACAATCGGCGTATTCCAAAGTATACCTCTTCAGTGTGAGCATGGAATTCCAAACAAGGTCTTCATAATCCAGATAGAATAGTTGTAAAGAGCCTTTCGGTAGTAAAATTGTGCCCCACTCCCTACATCACCTGTAAAAAAGTGGAGAGTCAGTGACAAGGTAGAACTGCTCCCCAAACATCTTCTGGTGGTGGGTTGAGACTTACCTTATCGAGCAGGGTTCGAACTTTGAGGCCAGATTAATTTAGCATAGAAAGGATGAAGTACTGCCCTGCCTTTAGATGCACTGATCACCGCACGCAAAAGGATTCATTTGAAATAACTCCAAAAGTTTGGTGTAAAAATCTCAGAATCCGCCCTTTGCGAGAAGAAAACTCTAGTCATTCTCGTTTCTTTCGTCACTCTGTGGATTCGTCCAGCTCGATAGTCTCTCCCAACTCTTCGAGAAAAGGTGTAAACCAAAGAGTTTTCAGCAACCTTGTGAGTAGCTTCTTTTATGTAACCCAAAGCAGTTATTTCACCCCGAAGGTGCGGATAACGTCTCTCAAAAGTCCACTGCCCCGTTGGATCCCACCAAATCAGAATGATTCATTCATAGTCACTTGTGTTATACTCAAACCCACGTTGTATTGTTCTGACTCATTTTTGCACCAGTGTTTGTCATCCACTGAAGGCGTCTACAAAGGCATGAACAGTTCGAGCCCAAGCACATCCCGCAAGGGGAAATCGCAGCCACGTCCGGTGCAATAATGTACGTAGATAAATGTGTGGCGTTTCTACGCGATGAAGTTACTTAATACTCAAAATTCGTAGGGTTGTTCGAAACTATTCTTCGACAGCTCACGACTGGTTTCAACCGTTTTGGGGCTCATCAGGTAAACGCAGTCCGCCGGTTCCACACCTTATATTTTAAGTGAGACAAACTGAGCGAAACCGGGGGAAAATGCGCTCATTCGCAGCTATTCAGAGTTTTCCGGAACAATGGATTCCTAGAAGCTTGGAGAAGGGAACATCCTAGCAAAAGCAACGGCAAGAACAAGCCTCCAGACGGACAGTTCTGTCCTATACCAAGAATCTATCGGAACTCGTAACCATATTATTAGCTCAAAAAGGAATCCTCATGTTCACAAATTCAATTTGGAAAACGTGGAAAGTTTGGCACATGGAGACACGAGACACGGAAGGGAATTTTTACAATCCACGACCGATCCAATTTACGCAGTACTACGTGCAAAGGACCACTGTGTCAAACGGAATACCCAAAGAGAACCTAATATTCAATTCAAAAACAAAGAAACAAGGGACTTCTTGGAATCAGATCAATAAAACCCGGACCAAGGACAGAAGTGAATCCAGCGTCGACCAGATTACAAAGGCAGAGGATGACAAGCGCAAAGGTCAGGTGGGCATCGGTGAATCAGCTCACAGGATAACAGGGCAACCAATTGAACCGCCCGACCGAACGACCAATCGTGATCGAGGGTCAGCCCCAGCTAGCAGCATGCATATTAGCACACACGCAACCGTAATCAATGCACAACCGTCTACCCATCGCTAAGCACCAATAAGCTCGCGAACAACGCACCGATGATGTCATCCCGACTGGTGATGAAACGTTTGTAATGAAATTGCCCAGCTCAGCGAACAAGCCAGCGACCACATACAGGAACCTACTTACAAGGCTGATGAAAACTCTTCGACAACCCATGTGCCATTCTCGTGGTCCTTAGGTAGTCGTTGTCCCCGAGATGCCATCAAACTTCCTCCGGACACCTTAATGGACAAGTATGATAAATCTGGTGCCCAGTCCGAGGTTTTGCTAACTACACTGCCTAACTACCTGCTACCTCAACCCGAATCTGCTAAACGGTAGCTGATTGGTGGATTTTTCACTACGAGCTACAAAATTATTACTGGTAAGTAAACCGTTCACCAGATTGGCTCCGGCTTTAGGACGAAAATTAACAGCTGTTCGTTTTCCCTTAATGCTCGATCATTGACTGGTCAGTCAACTGACCTGCCTCCAGGGCCCATCCGTGTTCCAGTTCTTCACTTCTCCCGGAATGACCGAATACGCATTCGGTGTTTCTTCATAAATTTCGACAGGCCTGATAAGCAGATTATTTCTGCTCGAATTCTCCGCTAGCATTGATTGAAAGCTTGTCGAAGCAAAGCGTGTATGTCTTCTACCTATTCGAAGGCAGAGTAATAGCTCTAAAAAGTCAGAATGATATGCTAGAGTCGCTAACCAAAATGTTAGTAGTCATGTAATGTTGACAGTTGGAATGCTGCACGAGAAACACATTATCCCATGTCAGGACGGCTGGATTCGAGCTCAAGTTTTTTCACTGCTCCAAAATCAATCTTCTGGCTCCTCACTCAGTGCTTGAAACGAGGCCCTCTTTCAGTTCTGTCTAACTAAGAATGCCAAAACAGTTTGGACCACTGAAAGGTGGTCCTGCCAGGAAGAGCGAGAGATTGGACTGAACAGCGGCTCTTGGGGACAGCACAGCTGGGTGCTCCGATAAAACTGACCTCGTGGTGATTTATGTAACTAGCTGTATGTATGTAACTAGCTGGTGACGCGTACAACATAGTGGAACTCACAGAAAATACCCAAGTGTGTCAATTTTGACAAGACTGTTCCACATGCGGGTGAGGTCAGCGCAACTTTAGGGTCACGACTTGCTTATCAGCACGCAAGTCAGGCAAGTAGATGGATCGGTAGTTAGCTGTGAAAAACCTGGATGCCGGGCAAAACGGGTCGAGTGGATCCAACTGATTTGCGAGCTGAACCAATATCTGTATTACTGAATGTTGCTTTACCATGAAAGGTCCTCTTGGCATCACTGTGGAAAACATTTGCAACCCACACTCGTCACTTGACAAACAATGAATACGGGGAAGTGGTCCGTGAGGCTTGTTTTGGCCAGATGGAGGCTATTATGCAAGGCTTCAACACACTACATAAAATACTGTCAGTTATGGATAACTTCAAAACACCCATCGATGTTTTACCAACCCTGGAAGAAATGCAAGACGCTCTTGGACAGCCTGCCAAATATTTGTTTGGGATTTCCGTCACTCAAGCACACCCACCAAGAGAACTGAGTCGTATTTTAAACTACCCCACCTGTTGATGATACGTCGGTACACACGCGTCGATCAGCTGACGGCGAGGAGATGTAAGAGCCGTAAGTCCAGGCGCTGGACTTCCCACAATAGGCTACGTGCATGTGCAAATAAACTCAGATCAAGCGCACCCGCCGCGCTGGATTCATAAGCCCATGATCGATAACGCACTAGGGCAGGCAGCGCAATCAGGCGAGCAATTAACACGTCTAAAGAAGAATGTCAGAAGGGACTGTTCATGTAAGGGCGATTCGCGGTGAATGGACGGTTGTCAGACTATGACAAGTCTATCAGTCGTTCTTAGATTGTTTCTGTTGTTAGTATCCCCTGTACAACCAGGGCTGAAGCATCAGGTGGATGGTGCAGCGAGACGCTGATTCACACGGTACGAACCAAGTGAGATGGAGCTTAGAATGCGTGCACAAAACTAGAGTGTGTATTAGGCCCTCAAAAGGCACAAGCCAAACCTCAGGCAGAGAAGTTACAAAGGTGCAACCTAATGAACACATCCAAAGAACAGTTTGGGAATTATGCTTTAAATCCCCCGGAGTTCTAGTGTTCTGGTAGGCATGTGTTATTATTGCCTGTGTTGGTCAACACGGATGACAATTTCATCGAAAAGAAATCGATAAGATACGCTAGATCTGATTAGTTTGAACACTCCTTATGCGATGAACTAAGTGACGCTCATTCTAAATGCGGGCGATATTTTGTATTTCACTACGTGACCAGCATTCGAATCAGAGTATTGATCAGTGGCATTGCTACCAGTTGGAGTGCAGAAAAATCGATTATTCACAAATGTCCGTAATTCGAGATCGATACATGAACGTGACCCTCTCGCTAACGTGGTCTGAATATCCATTAGGCGTTCAACCATAAAGAGGAATTAATTAATGTCGCACAAGAGGCTTGGTTGTTTTCATAAGGGAAACTACTCACAAGGTTGCTAAAAACTCTTCGACAGCCCACGACTGGTTTTACCCTTCTTGAGGCTCATCCCCGAGTTTCCGTCAACCTTATGTTCTACTTGAACCAATATTGTACTGATTCCGACAAATGCACCCATTTCCAAATCAGTTTGTTCTTCACGGGGGACTCAAGTGAATCCCTCGTTTATGATATTCTTCAACAGAATGTGCCGCACAAAGGGCGCCTCGGAGACTTTTCAGCGACCTTTTGAGTAGTTTTCTTTATAAAAATATACCGTGATATCTCGAAAATCGTACCACCTCAAACATGAGGTGACCTCTGCGCAGCACATTCAATTGTAGATTATCATGATCGAGAGATTCAGTTGAGCCTCTCGTGAAAATCAATTTGATTTGCAGATGACTAGGTTTCTCGAAGGCTTGTTTGTTCTTCCTTAGAACCCATCGATCGCTGGAGCCTCTCGAATCAATTTGATTTGCAGATGACTAGGTTTCTCGAAGGCTTGTTTGTTCTTCCTTAGAACCCATCGATCGCTGCATGGTCGGCTCTTAACTGTAACATGCTGAATACCTGCCTTTCTTGCTTAGTTCAGCCAAGTGTTCCACATTTCAGTGTAGAATGTTCACAGGGCAAGGTTGAAACCAACTACCAGCGAAAAAAATCGTCTCGAATAAACATGTAGTCCGGTGTGTAATGAACTTCATACATGTATATTCGTAGTGCACTACTCATCAGGTTGCTGAGAATTCTTCGACAGTCAACGACCGGTTTCGCCCTTCTTGAGGCTCGTCAGGTAGGCGCAGTCGCCGAGTTCCTGTCGAACCTTATGTTCTACTAGAACCCAAATTGCACGATATTAAAGAGATCAAACCTTTTGCATACCAAATTGGTTTTGACAGGAAACTCACTTTCATTTATACTGCTTTTCAGCAACATGTACCGCGATACCTGGAATATCGTGCCAACTGAAACATGAAGTGGCCTGGTGCGGCACACTGAGTTGCTTAAAAACATCACAAAGGAGGGATTCAACTGGGTTCCAGGTGGGTCTTTCCTCGAGGCTGCTATCTGAGTGTGACCGATTATTTCTTTTACTACTTAAGTGAACGACAATGGACAAACTTCTGCTCATGCAACCTCATTTTTCTCGAATACCTCTGGTGCACTTCAAGAGTGTCACCATAGGG
>NW_008751755.1:518062-531794 GCF_000715545.1 Opisthorchis viverrini | reverse complement strand
TGGTAGTGCAAATTTCGATGTAGTCCTGCTCCAACGATGCGATTACACTTACCTTTGAATCTTTTTCGTTCAATATTTTCATCCACCAGCAGAATTTTCAAATAAGTCCTTCCGTTTCTCTGAGCAACTTGCTGGCCTACTGTGGAAAAACAAATCATGGGAGACAAAAGTACATTTTATGGGGTTGGTCGTGTATTTCGAAACTCCGTTGCTTTGGAAAAATATATCCCAGTCAGACTACTAGATTTACTGGGTCTAAAGGGATTTCCCAACTCATTGGTTTTCAATCAGTATCCTTATCACAACAGTTTCTCTCGAAACCATTACATTCCTTTGGAAGCTCTGTGGAAGTTCAGAAAGTTATGCTGACAGCATGTCCGTCCAGCCATTCGGACCATACTCCCCACCAGCGAACACTCCGTTATCACTTCAGAAGCAAACGTTTGTGCGTTGTTCCACCCTTCTCACTTTATCCTAGATGTGACTTTGTTAAGGTCAAATTAAGCTTGCCTCAAAAGCTCCAGTTTCCGTGAGCGGAAGGAATTCCAGGATTAGCGAAATACACTCATTTGCAAACTAATTTGGTTTTGCGGAAGAGTCACCTGGAACTTTATGTCCTACTTGACATAGAGTTGACGAAAACTCGGAGACTGCGTCTACCTGATGAGCCTCAAGAAGGACGAAACCAGTCGTGGGCTGTCGACAAATTTTCGGCAACCTTATGAGTAGTGCATTACGAATATACATGTATCGCGATATACCGAATATCGTAGCGACCGAAATATGAGGCGACCTGGTGCAGCACATTCGGTTGCCTAAAAATATCACGAAGGAGGGATTCATCTGGGTTCCAAGTGAGTCGCAAGGCCAAATTAGTTTGTAAGTGAGTGGAGTTCGCTGATTTCGTGCAATTTGGTTTCAAGTAGAGCATAAAGTTGACGGAGACTCGGGGACTATGCCTACCTGATGAGCCCCAAGAAGGGCGAAACCAGTCGTGGACTGTCGACGAATTTTCCGCAACCTTATGAGAATTCAAGAGTATTCACTGCATTAAATCGCTTCACTTCCCATTTGGTTAGATGCTGCGAATGGTACTTTCCCTCTCAGCTGACTGGATCCCCCAATACAACTCATTTTGAGGCCTACCAAAATAGATAGACCATTCCGCCGGTCACAAAGGTTGTTGATCGGTTCGGTTTTCTTACAATTCCATCCAAGTGGCTCTAAGTCTTGTTTGAACTATGCGTTTCCACCTTAGTTTGTAAGTGAGTGTAGTTCGCTGATTTCGTGCAATTTGGTTTCAAGTAGAGCATAAAGTTGACGGAAACTCGGGGACTACGCCTACCTGATGAGCCCCAAGAAGGGCGAAACCAGTCGTGGACTGTCGACGAATTTTCCGCAACCTTATGAGAATTCAAGAGTATTCACTGCATTAAATCGCTTCACTTCCCATTTGGTTAGATGCTGCGAATGGTACTTTCCCTCTCAGCTGACTGGATCCCCCAATACAACTCATTTTGAGGCCTACCAAAATAGATAGACCATTCCGCCGGTCACAAAGGTTGTTGATCGGTTCGGTTTTCTTACAATTCCATCCAAGTGGCTCTAAGTCTTGTTTGAACTATGCGTTTCCACCCGGGTGTTTTGACGCAGATCTGCCTTATAAGCATGGCTTATACACCAAAGCTTCACCCCACCTAACACCTACCCAACTGCGCACTGACGATGTCTCCTCGTACGGTGAAGAGAAGTTTGCAAGCCAACTGCCAAGCTCGGCGAACAAGCCAACAGCCACCTGATCAACAACCAACGACCTAAGTGGTCTCGGGTCGTCGTTAGTTACGTTCTGGCTCATTTACAGTCCAGGATCAACAGGCGTGGCTGCCTCTTAACTGCTTTACTCAGACCGTTGTGAGCAGAAGCACTCACCTGCTGCTCGAAGCCCAAATTACATGCGATTTTAAAGGCCTCATCATCAAGATATCTGAAAATGGACGGTGTGCAGTCATCCCTTGAGACACGGAAGAAGGACCATGGAGATAGGGCAAACCAAAAATCGACCAAATACGAAAAATTCCCTAACAGGACAGTGAGGTTACCGTAAATATCAAACTCGGCGAACAGATTGACAGCCACTTGATAAACAACCAATAAAGCATAAACATGTGCAAGCCCAGTCGTTCACCAAGCAGGGATATCTCTTCGAAGCGAATTTTGTGGATGCGTGACCTACTGCCCAGTGCTAATCGATGCAAGAGAGATGCAAGCAGAGAAGATTGCTTTTCCATGACCTTTGTGCAGTCACATATATGTCCTTTCTCTGAAGAATTGCTGGCCCAAACTCGTTAAAGAAAACCCTACTCTCATCAGCATAAGACTAATTTTCATGTCCTCTGTTAACATCGAACTGATTTCTTCCTCTTCACTAGGTTAGATATGCAGCCAAAGTAGTTGCAGCTTTGTTGACGGAATATACTACTTACAAGGTTGCTGTGAGGTCTCCGACACTCCACTGTGGACTTTGTCTTTCCCCGTGTTCATCAGATAGACGCAGTCCCAGACTCTCCGTCAGTCTGAGGGGGATTGGTTCATCACCATGGTTACCCACGCACTACGAGCCCGTTCTATCCCGACCAACTGCACTTTTTGAAAGGGCATGATTTCGTCCTTTCTAGCCAGCATACTATGGACTTGCGGTAGCTGGTTTTGCGATCTCCCTTGTTGTGAAAACACTTGGTCAAATAAGTTTCCATTCAAATAAAAGACGAACATTTTTCCGGGTCTTATAGTGTTCATGACGAGTGACAAAGCTGAGCTCTTTCCTCAGTACAGCCTGAGACTAGCCTGATCTTTTTGTGTACTATGAAAACTCGGGTTGTAACTTTGGCCCCGACCATCGGGTATATTTGTCTCCAGCCGAAACAAGTCTGCACGGGTGAACCCCGCGCGGCCCTACAGCAAGCACGAACACAAGTAGGTATCCTACTTGAACCAGTTGATGATCACATCCTGATGTGCCTACCTCAGAACCTAGCATTCGATAAAGCGAGTTGCTTTGAAATTAGAGTAGTGTTTACTAGGCAGTCTGTCTCAACATTTTGCTGTCAATGTATAGCATTTTACCAGAGCGTTAACAACCTGAAATCATCTACCTGAGAGTTATGGATGGCCGAATTTGTTAGACTTATCGACGCAGTGTACAGATACGTTGGAGTGTTCTGACTCATGGTACTATGAGCGATGTTCATTGCTGGCGGGCATTTTGCGATGTTGATCATCCCTTAGTGGGGGGTTGTTAAACGCACTTCGTCAGCTACAGATTACCTGTTGCCACCTGATTCGTGACACGGCGTAATTTGCGGGATTATGGGTTCAACAGCAAGTTTAGTCGTCAATCCTCAGGGCTTTAGACTCAAAGCCGTTTCATCGACACTTATCATCACAGAAGCTTGATTTGTATCAGAACCCCAGATTCTTACTCGAAGAAAGAAACTGGAAATCAAGTATAGCCCTAAGGGAAATTGGAAGCCTCTTGACCCGGTGACATAAGGCAGCTGAGACATTCGGGGGGAACTAGCCTCACGCTATTCAACGCAGTTGATTAGTCGTTTGGCTTCATAAAATGATTTGTTGTTTCTGTCCAATAAAGTCCAATAGTGCACGATGATTTCAAGAACCCCTCTCCATACTGGGATAATTTGTGTTGTTTCCGGCCAATTAACTCAGCCAATGGTATATTAGAAAGAATGTGGTCGGATTTCCAAAGGCACAATTGCGGTCATTATCCGTTTGTGTCAATAAAACTGTTGTTTTTGTCATCTAGTCAGTTCACAGACCAGTAGACGCAATTTGCAGTCCACACGTTCGCACGTGACACGCAACACGAAAGTTCACCAGGATTCCCATTACAACCCCCCCACTAAGCCTGCGGCCAAGTGACTGCCGCGTCATTGCGATGACTCACGCGTACACTGAACTTTTTATCAAAGCAGGCTTAGTCATCAACATACAGGACGGTGTTATTGATTAGTAAGTGGAATTCAAGCGCAGTCTGGCGTAAGGTAATCAGCTGGCCATGGGACAACAACCGGTATGTTGGGCGGAAGGAGATGAGACACACATATTTGCACAACAATTTGTTTTTCTTAAAAAAGTAACTGAGCTGAACTTCAGCTGAATTTCTCGCTCAACAGAATGGGGTGCACAAAGACCGCCTCGTGTTTCATTTGGGGCAATATTGGAGGTATCGCTGTCTAGACGCAACACACTACTTATGAGGATAAAGGGTAGGCTTTTATTTGTGCACAAAACAGCAGGTTTTAGGCAAAACAATAACAAAACCCGAAGATAAAGCACTCAAGGTTGCCTTGGGCATGTTTTGACACAAAAAGCATGAAAAGATCAATAATGTTTCCATTCAGTTAGTATTTTTAGAGGCGATCTCCAATAAAACACGCCAACCAACTGACGGATACTCTGTAAACCACCCCTGATTAAATTGATCGTGCTGGTTGGAGTGACGGTGCTATGTAGGCCGAGATTCAAACGAATAATCAATGCTCATTTCAAGAAGGACCGCCATGAAAAAGAGAAGTGGACCTCGCCAGAGGGTTGACCATTCGTTGAAAGGTCAATTTTTATGCCATGACTGACTTGGGGCTCCGTTGTGTTTTTTGAGAGGACATTTCTGTCCAGATACTGTTCAGCCCTAAACCCTTACTCCGCAAACTTTTCCGTCTTCAACACAAACCAACTGTACGAAATGGCCAATACATGCCTTTCAGATCACTTGACCTGTACTAAACGTCTGAAGGAATGGATGCCCACTTCCAAGAAAAGAGGAATGCGAAATTTTTGGTGGGTAGTGAATGGCCCCTTTCGTTTGGTCAAACCAAGAGTCTCCACATCACAGACCACCCACAGGACCTGCAACCTGTTGACGCAACTTGGCTAAATTTTGGGCTACTCTGGAATGTTCGGCCAGCCCACGTTTAAAAAGGCCCGCCAGTCCTGGGCTGAACCCTCGGACCCAATAGAATCAGGGATAAAAATGGCGAATCCGATCTCTAACCCAATTGGTGGGTGAGGAAACTGCAGTAGAGTTTTTTTATTCACATCGTGATGAATTTTCAGAAAAATAGCGAATCAGTGTAAAGTGGGTAGCCAAAGTAAAAATCTGGTTTAGTCACATGTTTGCGGTAGTTTCAGTGTGAAGGCAGAACAGAAGTAGACAGCTGGTTTGTCTTCTACTCCACGGGAAATACAAATTTTAGTCCAAACACTCGAACAGTCAAACATCCCACTTTGTTTGACTGGAACGTTTGTGGCGAATGTAGCCCCATCGGGGGTGAGACAGATACACATGACACAGAACTCGTTAAATCAATGTTACATTATCTGGTACACAACATCCTTTTGTCAATGAGGCGTTCCACTAGAGGATAGCTCCTCCTATGGTGACGCTAACCTGGTTGTCAAGTACCTTACTTCAGGGGAGGTCACTCCTGAGAGTGTCTCGATGGAGTGTGTGGTGACAGTGTGACAATTATTACTGAGATGTTCGACGGCGTTGTGAATTTCAAAACCTCAGGGGAGATTCCGTCCAACTTGGCAGCTTATCCCCTCGCTGAATTGTACCATAACAGCTACATGCGACGACCCAACAAGAGGAAATCAACTGTGATCGGGAAACGATTTGAAACCCAATAAAATCAATAAACCCTGCTGGTAACTTGAAGACAAGTCTCAAAAAGTTGCAAGTAGTGATAAAGTTCGGGTCAGTTGTCAGAATTGTCACCGAAGAGTAAAAATGTCGTCACAAAGTTCCAAAGAAATAAAGCAAAACTCACGTAAATCAATTTGGTTTTCACGAGAGACTCAACGGAATCTCTTGTTTATGATGTTCTACAACTGAATGTGCTGCACACAGGCCGCCGCATGATTCAGTTGGCACGATATTCGAGCTATCGCAGTATATTTTCATAAACGAAACTACTCACAAGGTTGCTGAAAACTCACTGATTTGCAAATGAGTGTATTTCTCGAAAACAGTCCTATTTGGGTTCAAGTAGAACATAAGGTTGACGGAAACTCGGGGACTGCGCCTACTTGATGAGCCCGAAGTGGAAGGGCGAAACCGGTCGTGGGCTGTCGAGCAGTTTTTAGCAACCTTGTGAGTAGTTTTCTCTGCCACCAACCTCTGTACCAGTATCTCAGGTGTAGCACCTAATCTTAAGGAAACGGCCTTAAAGGAGGAGAGAATTACAGTAGATTTAATGCAGGTGCGAAGTAACTATTTTGTAACATCTAGTGTATAATAATAGTAACAGTAATAATAAGAGTAAAGAAGTGTGTTCTGGTTGTAGCGTTGTTTCAACGTACACTGACAATCACCTTGTGATCAACCTGATTCCACTGCAGCTAACTAAATCACTTATGGTGTGGTGATTTTCACTTGTGTTAGCATTTCTTTGTTCGTAATCAAAGAGGACCTCGAAGAAGAGTCGCTGAGACACAGGAAACGATCCAAACACATGATCGGATTCACCATAAGTTTTTCCGATCACGTCACACTGCGAGATAATGGAGCAGTCTAGTGACAGTGTTCTTGCTTGTTTTATTAGAAGCGATTACTAGAGATTCGGGTGCACTGGTCTCCGTGAATGAAACTAGGTGGGATTGGACGTGATATACTAGTAATAAGACTGCTGAAAACTCTTCGAAAACCAACGACCAGTTTTGCCCTCCTTGGTCTCATCGGACAGGTGTAGTTCCCGAGTTTCCGTCAACTTTATGTTCTAGTGGAACCCAAATTAGCCAAGTGCACTCGTTTTCATTCCAATTAAGTTTTGACGGGAAACTCACCTGGAACCGAACTGAATCCTTGGTTTATGATTTTCTCAAGCGATATCTCGAATATCATACCAAATGAAGCATGAGGTGGCCTGATGCCGCAGATTCAGTTGCGCTGAAAAGCAACGCCAATACAATTCACCAAATGATAGCCCAATGATATGGAGTCGCTTGGTTAGCTGTGCTAGTGAACGCAAGCGCCGTGTAAAGCTTCGGACGAAGTGCAAAGTCAAGCGATACAACTGGCTCAGCTGCACTAAACTGTGCCGCAGCGAATAGGGTGGAAGCGTAGGGGGAAGGACGATGGTGAGTGGCTGGTGTTTGTGAGAAACTTTACTATTGGCCTGGATCCAGGAAAAAACTTGACGGAGGGGCGTCCACACCGGCATGCGGTTTTTGATTAGTGCGTGTTGTCTTGGGCGCAACTGTAACATTAGACCTCCACTACACCGGAACACTCACATTGTCCTTGCTAGCCAACTCCAACCAGCATGCAGGTAGTGTGAGGAGATTTGGGGAGTCTGGTGAAGATTTCTTCTCCTCAGCGAAGTCAATCTATGTTGAACAGCCGAGAAGCACTGTACAGTTGTTTCATCCTTATCGGGAATCATCGGCCGTAAGCATCTCACGATACTCTAGAAAGTCTCAAACCCACGACTTCCAGGTTAGTAGCTTAAATACTCAACAGTTTGGCCACGAGCGGCTGACCAGTGGTGGGATTAACTCAGCCATACAGTGTTTCTCGGCTTATCCGCATAGATTAGCTCCACATATGGGACGAAATCTCCGCCATTTGGTGTACAGAAATTGTACTTCTCTCGCATTCCCCACGTGTTCACCATCTTTCATTATCTCAACTCAAAGCCGCCGTACTGGTGAGCAAGCTTTTTTGCAGTTTCAATGATCAGGCAAATGATCTCCAGTGATACCGCATATGGATAGACAGGAGGGGACCAAACCGATCCCTCCAGTACTCCACATAATTTCGGGTTTTGATATGACCGGATATTTTATACATTTCCGCCTCCCAAACTTAATTCCTGGGGTATATATCAATTGCGCTGGCTTGTCCCAGCATCACCGCGCTCAATGAATCCGCACACCCAAATCAGATATGTGGCTAGTTATGAAGTTGATGATCAAATGAAACCACCTTTTAAAGTCTGAACTGAATGCTCTTCAAACAATGAAATATCAACGCCAAAGTCAGTTCATTTGATACGACAAAACTGACGAGAAAACACTTCACAACTAGATTACTCAGTGATGCACTTTAAAAGTCACTTGCAAACAAACTCCCTCTGGATAATGTTGACAATTCTTCTGAACTCTTGCGCAGTAAGGTCGGTTTGTTTATTCCACATTAGCTTGTCTGTCGTGGACAACTCTCCTCGGTCACTGTAGCAAATGAGCCGTTTGTTTATAGCAGTCTGCACAATCACTGTTTATCGCTCCACATTCCGTTTCACTTTGAACCAAAATGTGCTATTGTCGTCAGCGCTCGAGTTACGTTGAAGGTCAGCGACTGTTTATAGAACTCAAGCCATACTGGGTCATATACAGTTTATTCAAACAGTTGTTGTCGCTGTTGGAGTGGTCACTGTGTCACGGCGGAAGACCACGTACAAAACGACCAAACAGATATCAATGCTAGTGAGGTTATACACGTGCTACTGACCAGATGACCGAATGAATGTCGGTTGAATCTTTCAGGTGTGATGAAAACTTCAGCCGGGTGTGTTGCAAAAAAGGCAGCTTTATTTTCCAGTTGGCACGACGGACTATTTCGCTCAATGCAAAATACTACTTACAAAGGTTGATTAAAACCCCTCGATTCTGATCAGCGCGGCTGAAATAGACTTTGTGTATGACACCCAAGTGGCGCAATGATTGATCTCTTGAAAATAATTTGGAGACCGCTAGGAATCCTACCCAAGTGGATAGGGTACTTCCGTTTGTCAACATCAAGGGGAGTTTCTGAAACTTATTGGGGGGAATTGTACCTGAGAATTTGCTGTAATGCAAAATTGCATCAAGAGACTTTGAAAGGCAGCATAGTGAGTGCACTTTCATGATGTTTTTTCCTTCAGCGAGATGGTCCAGTGGTTAAAGCGCGGAAGGTTTTTGCTTCGAACCCGACCTCTGCGTCTCAACTTCCCCTGCCTAGGCTTGGGCAACCTGGCAAGAGCCCAGCCCTCGTGCTTCCTTTGGGTGGCATGGCAGCTAGTCACTGAAAGGGTGCTTGCTACAGCTGAAAGCTTTCATTCATTCATCCTTCAGTTTGATTAGGCAAACTGCGTTTTATCACCTCACCATTCACAGCAACCTTCATTTGTACACAGGATGTCAGGAAAACCACCAAGCTATTTACACTAAAGTTGTAAGGCTCGAACAAAGAAAATAAGATAATAAGAAAGCTGGTTGTTAAAAAGCGGTGGTTATTCTCCCTTAAAAAGTTCTGTAATTTTGACAGGACAGTGTGGTCTCAGTTATGATGTAGCGTGTTATAAACTTTTTTGTGAAACTCAGATCAGTTTTTCTTTTCCTCAACATTATACCTCTTAAGCTCGGTTTGTTTGTACTTACTGTACAGCGGTAAACACAAAAATTAACTGTCTGAAAACTCATTTGAGGAAACTATACTAGTCTGGTCAGATGACGCAACGACCAGAACCCGTTCCAAACGAAAAACAAGGAAATTACATTTTTTCATGAAGGAAAATACTCACAAGGTTGCTGAAAACTCTCCGACAGCCCACGACCGGTTTCACTCTTCTTGGGGCTCATCAGATAGGCGCAGTCCCCGAGTTTCCGTCAACCTTATGTCCTACTTGAACCCAAATTGGACTGTTTTCGGCAATCAATATCGTGAAAACGCCCCAGGAAGGGCGGAACCGGTGGTTGGCTGTCAAAGAGTTCTATTCCTTTATGAAAATTCCCTTATGAAAATATACTGCGCTATCTCGAATATCGTGCCAACTGAATCATGCGGCGGCCTGTGTGCAGCACATTTAGTTGTAGAATATCATACACGAGAGATTCAGTTGAGTTTCTCGTGAAAACCAAATTGATTTGCAAAGGAGCGTATTTTTCGAAAAGGAAATTACATGTCTATTAAAGTGGCCTTGTCAGCTTCTGTAAAGTAGGCAGTCTCTGTGTAGTCTCCGGTTTTTTTTGCATGCCATTCAACTTATGAAGACAAACGATGACACAAATTCCAGTCCCGGAGTTTTATACCCAGAGTCATCCTATCCCAAGAGAAATCGATTCACAAGTTACAGTAACCAGCATAATTCACCCACAGACATTTTAGTTACCGACCAATGACATCCTTTCGAAGACCTCCCATCCCCAAACATATGCCGAGCGACGCTTGGGACTTGAGTTTGCTTCTTGTTTACATATCACTAAAGATGCTGTGAAACCCTTATCTACCAGGCGGCTTCCATCGAAAACTCAGGATTCGCTACTTAGTCGTACAACGAAAAAAGTGTACTTTCTATTTACAAGATGTATAGAAGGGTAGCGGTCAGTCGATTCAAATCTGTTCATCCAACCGGACTAAAATCGTTGTCCGATGTCCGTCTCAGTACCACGGTTCCAGCAGAGTACTTATCATCCTTTCGACTTTGTCCTCCAGCTTCAAACATTGTCACTGACCATATGAGGGTATACGGATTTCTTACAAAGTGTGCTCCATTTTTCGGGTGTGTAATCGAACGACTTTGGAGCGATACTAATTAGGGGGAAATTATTAGAGCCTCCGGCATCCTATTGACAGGCGTTTCGTCAATCTGGGGCAAAAAGCGGGTTCCTGAAACCTGGATTCAGTCTAGGTCAGTCAAAACGTCTACCTTTTCCGGAGTTGGCGGATCTTTTCCAGATAAGCCCTAATGCAAAAAGTGCATGTGCGAAAAGTTAAGCCCCGCCACTTTTCGCCAAATCCAGCTTAATGTACTCAAACAACCTCTACCTGTTTTTGATGAAAACAATTCCTTATCCACATCTAGCCTCATTTTGGTGATCCATCACCAACGTTTATGAAACAATGGCCACCATATTACACTTCCAACTGTTTCTGATGGGTGGAGGTGTAATGCCCGACAGTGTCGGCAATACATCGGTCTTCGAAAGGGAACTTGGCTGCAGCGGTCTAGGATGGAGTTTAGGATAGGGCAGTAATCTATTCACTTATTGCTGGTTCAAAAATTTGGCAATAGCCAAATTCTGCTCAGAGGAATTATTTATTAGCCACACAACCGCTGTTGACTGGAAGGACTTTCTTCGCAAAGTTTGGGCCTAGCGGCTTTTGCAGACTCCAACAGTTATCGGTGGCCCAGGTCTACACGTCTAGATCGATGAAACACTAATATCTCGCCGTAAAAGCCAAGCAGGGCGAGTCCTTCCCCAGTTGTGGATTTTCGGAGAGATCTGCCGAGAAACTAAAGAGGTGTTCATGTTTGCAGTGCCAGATCGAATTGCAACCACTCTGATGGACACAATCCAGGCCTGCATCGCTCCCGGCGAAATCATCATCTCCGATATGTGGGCATCATACCGAAGAATTGAAACGCTGATTGACATGAATTATGCTCATGAAACGGTTAATCATATCGAATACTTTGTAGGTCCAACGACTGGAGCTCACACACAGACCATCGAATCTCTTCGGCACATCTACAAGATGCAGAATTAACGCCAATGCGGCACACACCAATCTTTAGTGGACAGCTACTTTTATGAGTTCGTTTGGAGGCAAAGGTACCGAAAAACGGCCCTCTTCCAGCATCCTGAGTACGGTTTAACCTGTCTCTGTAAGAAAGGTCAGATTCGTGAAGATTATTCAAGAATACCCTAAACTTACTGAGACCCTCAAACTCTACTAAACGTCCATCAGACAGCCTTGGATCGAGGCCAAACAGTTTCCTTAAGAAACAGCTTGAGGCCATTGTACTTTCGCACTCGTTTGTTTGATATAACGAGTCTTCCGGCGCTAAGGCTGTCAGATGTAACAGTCTCTAGCCGAACATCACGTGACAGGAAACCAAACTACTTTAGATAGAACATCGAGTACCATGTAGACTAACAAACCTCCCTGTCTTCCCACATACAAGTGGATTTTCATTCTTTGCAGGTGAACCCCACCAAAATATCGAGTTTTTAAGACCATTTCAGATAGTTATTCACTTCCATTTGACTCAGTATACCCATCGCATTTCAGGTGTGGGCCGGAAGCCTGTTTACTTACTACATGGGACGGACTTTGTGTGATAAATTGAGTTGACTTAGTTGTGCGTTTCCGTTCGAACTGTTTTCTTCTCCAAATCATGTGTTTGAAAAAATTCATCATGTTGTGCTCACCCAAATGTCTGTCTTCGGAAGCGTTTACACGATTTCTGTGTTGACAAAATCTCATAAAACTTATCCATGTGGGGCGAAATGGCCCAAGTGGTTAGAGCGCGAATTTACTGACCGGAAGGTTTGAATCCGACCTCTGCCACTCGACTTCTCCTGTCTAGGCCTGGGCGACCTGGCAGTATCCCAGCCCTCGTGCTTCCTCCGGGTGGCATGGCAGCTAGGCACCGGAAGGGTGTTACAGCTGAACGATTTTTATTATCATTATATGCTCCATTGAAGGGCTTTTATTCGGAAGCAGATCAGTGTCCATGAGCATTTGTGTCCAAGAATATTTCTGGCAATGAAACTTCTACGCCAAATATGGCCACCCGTGACGCTTTGGGCGAGGGTATTTTCACTTATTTCGGACCATCAAGGGGTCAACAACGCCCTTACTTATGATAAAAATATGAAGCCCCGATCATAAGCGAATAAAATGAAGATAAAACCAAATGTTCGCGTAATAATAAAATTGGAAAGGAAGCCTCTCTCCCTGTCCAGAATAGGTTCACATCAAGAAATCGAAATTTCGCAGTACAACCAAGCAGAAGGATCGAGCAGTTGAATCAGGGGTTAGAAGCAGTAACTGCAACAAGCCCTCAGGTAGAAAGATCAAAGAGAGCACACATCTGTTGAGCCTTTCCGTCTGGTTGGTGCATCCTCTGAAGTCTGAAACCAAACGAACCTGTTTCGGTACAAAAGGGTCAGTGTTTGAATGTAGTTTGGACGAGAAGAATGGCAAACACCAAGATTTTCTGTAAGCATTACTTGATCTGGGTTGCACCACTACTCAGAGCAGGTTAGTTGAAACTGTTTTTAAAATTTCCCTGTACATTCCTCACTGTTCACCTTTTACCACGCCCAACCGTCCATGTGCCTTGGGATATTCATTCTTCAAACAAATCAGAGTGAATCTGCTGTTGTCATCCACCTGTACTTAGGCTACACTAAAGGTTAACCAAATAGACAGTAATATCTTCCATTCTAGAGGGTCCACGCCTGGGCAGTGAGCAGTCATATCACGGCACACCAACTCAAGCGTTACAGTAAAATTCGAGCAGTCAGACAGGTTTTCTGAATGTTTTATGTGGAATTCGGGTAGTATTTTTGCAATGAAGGCCGAAGAGATGTATCAGGCTACAGTAAGGACTGTGTTGTGCAGTGAGCATATCACGGCACACCAACTCAAGCGTTACAGTAAAATTCGAGCAGTCAGACAGGTTTTCTGAATGTTTTATGTGGAATTCGTTCGGTATTTTTGCAATGAAGGCCGAAGAGATGTATCAGGCTACAGTAAGGACTGTGTTGTTGTATGGGTGCGAGACATGGCCTCTGCGGGTAGAGGATGTGAGGCGTCTTCAGGTTTCCGACCACCGATGCCTCAGAAGCGTGACTGGTTATGGATGGCGTCAGCGTGTTAGTAACGAGGTGATTAGAAAACGGGTATTTGGTTGTGCTGCAGGCACCTCAATCCGGTAAAACA
>NW_008751755.1:511473-513829 GCF_000715545.1 Opisthorchis viverrini | reverse complement strand
GTAGGGCTTATATATATATATATGTATATATATATATATATACTAGACGTACCTCACGGTTGTACGGCAGTGAAGCATCAGTGCTAACACTGATGTTGCTGCCTTCGATGATGATGATGATGATACAAAACGGAAATGCCTGAACCGCCATTCAGAAAGTGACAGATCCAAATGTGTCAGCCAAAAAATGATCCATAAGGACAATTGTTTTCAAATTTCGTTTCAGGGCATTTAGTTTAGCTGCTTGATAGCAGTTCCTGAATCGGCTGTCCGTTTCAAAGTGTATCTAAACTGGTCGGGTGTGAATCGAGTCTGTTCTCAGAATGCAATGACGACTATTAATTCGTTTGTTTGACTCCAAAACATCCATGGTCTGTAATAGCATAGCGGAGTGTGAAAGCACGTGCGGTAAGGGTCCGTGAAACACTAAACGGTGAAAGGTTATCTCTTACCTTAGGATCGTTGATAGCCAGAGAAGGCCAGGTGTATAAAGCATAACCAAGAGACTGTTTCACAATGAGATCTCTCTTGATAGATTGGTTCGCTTGTATTAATCCAACGATGTGCAAGCGAAATCTCACGTATTTGACCTGTCCGAATTAAACGCAGAAGTTCAACTATTGTCTAATACACGTAGGCTGGGATTAGAGAACACCTTATTTATTTTTAAGCTTCGTCCGTTTTTGATGCACTGAAGCAGCTACTTATTTATTCGACTGGTAAAGAATATTTCCGTTGCATTCTAGGTGGAAATTGGGGGGGGGGGGACAGATGCCTTCGTTGCTTTGTAAGGATACTGGCGTGATGAATTCAAGCGACTTTTGTTTGATTCGGTCCGATCAATATGTGCACATCGGCATTGACTCATTGATGCCTATCCGTGTGTTCTTGACCTTGGCTTAATCGATCACCTGATTAACGATGTCCCACGCACTCTGAACCAATAGCCTCCTGCCGTGCGGACTAGCAACACTCGGTTATGGACAGCAGCTGAGTGGATTCTCGGATCTACTCAAACTACTTCAGACCTGGCGATAAACGTAAAATAAATATGATTTTTCAGACATACGCTACTTGGGCTGATAAACTAGGGCGAAGTGCGAAAAACAGATTGAACAAAATTGTCAGTTGCTAGATTGTACGCTTTATTCACCAAGATTTCTAACAGGTGAATCACAAAGCCGACAGCTGTGGTTGAGTTCAAAAGAATCTAAGTAGGGCAGCAAGTGTGAACACATCTGTTTGTGGTGTCAACACCATATTTATCAAGTTTGATAGCTATGAATTTGGCTAGATAACTCCTAAACTGAAACTATGACCATTGTATGACCATTGTATCTCTCCATCTGAGTATCCCACGCAGGTTATAATTTTCCACTCAAATTCACTTCAAAAACGACGTTTTTCGATTTTCGAAATATCTGCGCCCACCATAGGATAGAGAAGTTGAAAACTCCTCTTTGACGTCTCATTCATGTTTTCGGAAAACGTGTCATAACTCCTTATCGGCAATGCAATTCCCGATCAGCAGCAAAACTCTGGTTTTACCTGTCAGGATTATCATCAAAGGATAAGAATATCACCATGTATTCCTTCCTAAAATTAAACCCTCTGTTGTTTTCCTCGCCCATATGAAAATAGATCAAAACTTTCTGAATAAGGCCGATGAAAAATTAGGACAGCTCNCGTGTGTTCTTGACCTTGGCTTAATCGATCACCTGATTAACGATGTCCCACGCACTCTGAACCAATAGCCTCCTGCCGTGCGAACTAGCAACACTCGGTTACGGACAGCAGCTGAGTGGATTCTCGGGTCTACTCAGACTACTTCAGACCTGGCGATAAACGTAAAGTAAATATGATTTTTCAGACATACGCTACCTGATAAACTAGGGCGAAGTGCGAAAAACTGAGATTGAACAAAAAGTTGTCAGTTGTTAGATTGTACGCTTTATTCACCAAGTTTTCTAACAGATGAATCACAAAGCCGACAGCTGTGGTTGGGTTCAAAAGAATCTAAGTTGGGCAGCACGTGTCAACATATCTGTTTGTGGTGTCACCCCAATATTTATCAAGTTTGATAGCTATGAATTTGGCTAGATAACTCCTAAACTGAAACTATGACCATTGTATGACCATTGTATCTCTCCATCTGAGTATCCCACGCAGGTTATAATTTTCCACTCAAATTCACTTCAAAAACGACGTTTTTTGATTTTCGAAATAGCTGCGCCCACCATAGGATAGAGAAGTTGGAAATTCCTCTTTGACGTCTCATTCATGTTTTCGGAAAACGTGTCATAACTCCTTATCGGCAATACAATTCCCGATCAGCAGCAAAACTCTGGTTTAACCT
>NW_008751755.1:491541-510850 GCF_000715545.1 Opisthorchis viverrini | reverse complement strand
CTTGTCTGTTCTGGTGCGCTTGATATATGATACGACTGTCTCGAAGATAATTCCCAGCGTTTACGACTGTATTCTGAAAAGTAGAAAACTCCAAATCCTGAACATTAAACGGCATCCATAGTACCACTACGCGCAACAGTAAAAGTGCGTATTTACCTCTCAACGGGGTAGCCACTATTAATTACTATGTACACTATGGGACAGTACTTTTGGGCGAATTACTGAATCCCTCAAGAAAGTAGGCGACCCTCGAAATATCCGCATATTAGGTCGCCGCGTTTGTTAATCATACGGCAACCCCCTCTCGAAAGAATCTATTACGGTAGTAATACTTCATAGCACATCACTTCCCAGTGTAGCTTTGCGGTTGGCGTAATGAAGTGAGGGGCTAATGGTATCATGTACATACAGCACAAGAATGTAAACTAGTCAGAAATAATACAGCCTGCTTGGAGCCAAGACTCGTGCTGTAAACACTACACCGAGACTTTTGGCTGGAGAAAAGACCCCGTATTGCCTTAAAATCTAGATTTTACTTTTAAAAAACGGGTCTGAAGATGCATCTCAGTGCGACCAATATGATTTGTTCTAATTCCCATGTATTAATTTGCGGATAGTGGATTTTTTCCGACCGACAATAGGCATTTCAGCTATTATCTGTTCACAACACACCCCATCAGTTCGGTTGTTCGATATACAATAATGCCCAAAGGCAAACCAACATTTGGAAATAGTGTGGTTTCTTTCTAAGGAACGGAGGATGGTGTGGTCCTTGACAGAAAGCCCTGCCTCCATGATATCGTGCCTCATTGACTAAGCCAATGAGATCTACTCTAAACGTGATTTGACTGTCGCGTAACACCTAAATTGGGTTTGGTAATGGATTAAAGTGCTTGAAAACCGCTGGTTTGGTCAGTCAAGGCATAAGCAATGAATGCCGTTTCTTACTCGGACTGAGCTTCCAATGAGTAGCTCACTTCTACATGCTGGGGTAGCATTGGAAGCCGTTTATGCGGAAGCTTTTAGCAACCGAAGTCGGCATAATGTTTCTGGAGTGGTGCGATTCCAATATGCGGAACTAAGCTGGTGTTCTGTGACGGTTTTAAAGTGATGCGTAAAATAGTGAGTAAAAGGTCAGCATTCTCAATATCTCCTTAACGATCAGTTTGCTTGATGAATAGAACTGTAGGGAGATGAGATCGTTTCAACAATGCTGATATCATTGGTGATGACGCCAGCCTAATGTCCACTGACGGGATCATGGTCCTGATTTGAAGGTTAGGGGCGTCGTGGGAAAGATAATTTATTCTGGAAACCACAATGAGTCAAACGGTTGGCCAACTCAAGGCAGCCGTACCACATTGGTGCCGCATGTTGAAGTCCAAGTTATCGATTATGCCGTGACTGAGCCACGTGGTCCTGGTCCAAAAAAGAAATGTCGTCCGATTTCTTAACGCAGGACTGTTGCAGTCGAATAGGGCCGAACAACTGGGCGGAAACTCTCCGTCATCATCACTGTCAGCTGTAATAACCGCGTACTTGTCGTACAGTGGTTGTAGCTGCCACAGTTTCGTTCACCGATGATTTGGAGAGGTGGGCTAGGTAGCTGCGCATTGGAGGCGGGAGCTGATAAATCGGTGCGTAAATACAGCACTGTAGGTGAACTGTTAAGTAGGGGGATTGGAAAGGGAGATATGCATTGAAGGCGACAGCTTGGATGCATGAGCGCAGATGCATGAGAGTGCGACTGGGCCATGTCTGACAATGTCTCTAACACTGATATGGCTCGTCTCGGGGTCCCCATCCAGGAAGACGGCAATGACCAGCACAGCTGAGTTTGCTGGTAATGGCTTCGCTGCCAAGTCATTGTTTGACCGCCTCTGGCTCTCCGTATTGGACCTGTCAACTGTGTATCTCCTTCGACTCAGGAAATCGGGCTCTTCGTTAGAAAAATGAACATGATGGAGGTAAAGAGCACCAGCTCGATAAAATCGAATTGCAAACTGAAGGATGTGGCAAGAATTCTACATTTCCTGCCATAAATCAATTATTACTTTTACAGTCTATGACTGAACAATTCACATGTAGTGTGATATGCAATGAAAAGTGAGGGAGAACCCAGAGACTGTTCATGTGTTCAAAAGTTTCATCGTGGGCAAACTCAAAGGATGACAAAGCTGTAGAGCCTCACCGTGCTGTGGATGGGAAACGGACATTCACAATGAACACGGATAGTAGCCGTTTCTTTTTCGTGGCTCTTTGTTTATCATGAAAACCGATAAACCACACTGTATTGAGTAACTGCTCATTAGATCTGACAACCGACCTTCTTTAATAATCTTCTGGGGGGTGGGGCAACCGCAATCGAACGCCATCATTTTGATACCTCTATAACTCCAAACTGTCATCTAAAGTGAAATCGTTTGAAGATCAGTCCTTCGTGAACGTCCATTCAGGGACGAAGCCGTCCAGCCGTTTTTGTTGTTATTAGAGCAACTTGAATCCTTTCGGAGCTATTTGAAAATCGGAACTGCCGCTCAACCGGCCATTCGAAATAGATCGACTCGCGCAAAAAATGAAGCAAGCAGCGTGCCACGGATCGATTTTTCCCTTGCAAGCGTTACGGATTTTCTCATGCCATACCGACAAAGACTTGGCAATACAGCGTATTCCGTGGATTATGACCGCGCCAAATTAATCATGAAAAATTCTTAATACCGTCGGTTTGGCACGCCGCCGGCTTGTGCAAGTTGCGTGTGAATTTCAAGGCCACTAGGCACGGCCATTTGTACAGTCTGTGTAGACGTTGTTTACCGCAGTGTCTTTGACCACTTGCTGAAAGGTGCCTCGTATACAGGGGGGTGAGAACCGCTGCTCCACACTAAGTTCGTTATGAAGGGCAACGCTGATTCTGGAATTTGAACTGATGTCGATTCTATCAAGGTAGGGCAACCCACCCATATCTAAACCCGATATGTTGATTTAAGGTCAAAAACGATATCCGCAATAATAAAAGAAAAAAACATTTATTTGATTTAGCTTAAATGACGAAGCCGTCCAGCCGTTTTTGTTGTTATTAGAGCAACTTGAATCCTTTCGGAGCTATTTGAAAATCGGAACTGCCGCTCAACCGGCCATTCGAAATAGATCGACTCGCGCAAAAAATGAAGCAAGCAGCGTGCCACGGATCGATTTTTCCCTTGCAAGCGTTACGGATTTTCTCATGCCATACCGACAAAGACTTGGCAATACAGCGTATTCCGTGGATTATGACCGCGCCAAATTAATCATGAAAAATTCTTAATACCGTCGGTTTGGCACGCCGCCGGCTTGTGCAAGTTGCGTGTGAATTTCAAGGCCACTAGGCACGGCCATTTGTACAGTCTGTGTAGACGTTGTTTACCGCAGTGTCTTTGACCACTTGCTGAAAGGTGCCTCGTATACAGGGGGGTGAGAACCACTGCTCCACACTAAGTTCGTTATGAAGGGCAACGCTGATTCTGGAATTTGAACTGATGTCGATTCTATCAAGGTAGGGCAACCCACCCATATCTAAACCCGATATGTTGATTTAAGGTCAAAAACGATATCCGCAATAATAAAAGAAAAAAACATTTATTTGATTATAATAGCTTAAATGAACAAAACACAATTTGCATGCTAAGGAATGCTAAAGATTTGGACACGGTTGATGTTTGACCTTTGAAATTCCTGAGAAGAGCTGAAATATATAAACAGAAACACAGTGAGGACAAGTAAAATGTTCAAGTAGAGCGGTTTGGCGAAAGTATCCAACGGCAGACTACAAATGTTGTAGCATGTAATACTAAGGTAATACTAAGGTTTGCAAATGAGTGTATATTCGCTAATTTCTTGCAATTTGGTTTCAAGTAGAACATAAGGCTGACGGAAACCCGGGGACTGCGCCTACCTGATGAGCCGCCAGAAGGGCGAAACCGGTCGTGGGCTGTCGGCGGATTTTCAGCAACTTTATGAGTAGTACATTACAAAGGTAATACCAAGGTAGTTTGCATAAGACAAACCTGAACTGAAACGCGCAAGGCCAAATGGAGCGATGATACGTTGAATCATACTGTTTGGTTAGCACCCTTCTCAATGAGTTCTCAACGTTCCTTAAGGTCGCGGTGGACGAATAACTATCCCTCTTATATAGACGTTACACACTACTCACAGACGAGAAGTTCACTTGGGTCTCCTGTGAATACCAAATCTGTAAACAAATGAGTGTGTTTCTTCTTGTCTTCGGGGTCATTGTGTGGATGAAATGTGATCGTAGAAATGAATTCGGGCATCCAATATGGATCCATCGATCTTATTCCATCAAGTGGTCCGGGTGACTGCGAGTCCGATAATCGACGGACTGGCCGATAACGATGATCGAATTGAAGTAGGCCAGTCAATAGGTAGACACGTTTCCAACATAGGATATTCTTGCTCAAGTATGAGCATGCAGCACGCCACAGGTCATCCGAATACATCAGTTTCTTCCGTTCACGTATGCGTTGGCCTAGGTCGTTGAGAGTTCTTTGACGCGGCATGCAAACAACTGCGGGTACCTCGGCTAACAAGTAAACTGACTTCTGGTGCTTATTTACAGGAAACCTAGTTTTTTCGCATCTGTTAGAGACACACATTCATTTACCAGTGGTTTTGCTTAATCACAGATTGCTTACCCATTAGTGGACAGTCCTTCTCCGTTTTGCTACTCAGAGCTGAGTGCTAATTCTTTCCTTCTGTTCTTCGAGCAACTGACGAATCTCTTTTGGCGTATCAGACCCCACTTGATCTTCCAAGTATTTCGTTGTCTCCTGAATATCTTCGAGTAAGTAATCCTTTGGCAGATCGAAAATAGCTTTCCAGTCAGCATTTAGTCCGGACATATTGATTGTGCCTTGGTTGAAAACAGAGAGAGAGAGGGCAATATCAAGGTGACATAAGAGCAAGGACCAGTTTCGATCAGTTATTGTACTGTTGACTTGATACCGATAAGAGTAAGATTGCACAGAATTGGTTATTTCCGAAGCATGCTAAATGTAACCCCCCAGTTCAGAGAAAACTACGATGTGTATGTGGATTCTGAAGCACTTAAAGTAACTTTGTCACACGGATGAAGTCGGATCGTATAGACGTCATGTGAGATACAGCAGCTCTCCCTACAAAAACCCCTCCGGCAAACAGGCCACGGGTTTAGCGTGCTATGCAATTTTGCAATCCACAGAAAGGATCACCAAAGGAAAACGGATCACTCAACCATCTTTGGAGAGGTCAAAAATCAAATCGTTGCTGTCGTGGACTCTCATGCAACCAGCCCCTTGAGCAGAAGCTGCTGCATTGTGACACCGGAATCGTGTCACAGAGCAGACACGTGTGTTTTGTGAACTTACCTTCTTTCGGTAATAACCCAATCGGTGAAGGAACGGTCACGTCTTCTCCTTGCACACAACGTAGCATCCACTCAATCACTCGAATGTTGTCCCCAAATCCAGGCCAAAGGAACTTGCCCTGCTTGTTCAAACGGAACCAGTTGACATGGAAGATCAAAGGCATCTTACGCCCGGGCTTCTCCAGGTCAAGCCAGTGTTGCAGATACTTTCCAAAGTTGTAGCCGACAAACGGACGCATAGCCATCGGATCATGCATGACTACTTTGCCTGATCAAGGAACAGAGGTGAATAGAGTTGAAAAATCGTGGCTCGGAGGGAGAAGGGAGAAAAGCAAATAACTCAGAACACGAACGGAGAAAACAACTCAACTGTACTGTTTATCCGTGGCTTACTTTATAAGCACCTTGGTGTGTTGAACAAAGCATTGTCTGTCAATAAGTAATCCAGTGGATGACTTACTCCAGTAGGGCAATTCAGCAGTAACCGATAGGAAAGTACCTAAATTATGGGCAGTACTCAACTAAATACTCGAGAAAATATGATTTTGTACACTATCCGTCCAATTTTAAGGACCCGCAGGTGAGCATATTGACTACAGCCCGAAGCTAAAAGCCTTAATACACGGTACGATCTGCTCCTAGCTATCGGGGCGCAGTCAGCTGATGCTTAAAAAAGGTATTTTGTCGCAAAATAACTTGTTGTTATGTTTTTTTTAGAAAAAAAATGGAAATAAGTACCTTTGAATTCGGCAGCAGCAGTTGCTTCAGATTTCAAAGAAGCCCCAAGCATCACACCATGTTTCCAGTTAAAAGCCTGCATTACCAGTGGGATCCCCTCAGGTCGTCGACCGCCAAACACGATCGCCGAAATTGGGACACCTTTGGGGTTTTCCCATGCAGGATGAATGATTGGACATTGGCTGGCCGGGCAACAGAAACGTGAATTAGGGTGTGCCTTTGGATCATGTGATTTGTCGCTCAGTTTAACCCGATGTCCGAGCCATGTGATAATTTCAGTGTCCGGGTCAAATTCGTCCTCCAAACCTTCCCAAAAGAAGCGGCCGTCGACCGACTCGGCAATATTGGTGAATATTGTATTCTTCATACAAGTAGCAATCGCG
Source organism: Opisthorchis viverrini (assembly GCF_000715545.1). NCBI lineage: Eukaryota > Metazoa > Platyhelminthes > Trematoda > Opisthorchiida > Opisthorchiidae > Opisthorchis > Opisthorchis viverrini. Next base: position 504,325 of record NW_008751755.1, on the reverse strand, counting down.
TTCGGATTGGTCTTGCGGTTGGTCCCGGGAGCGACGCCAAAGAAACCGTACTCCGGATTGATTGCATGTAGAACACCCTGAGAAAGGCAAATGGATTTCAATGAGTAGAAAAGAAAAGGTTCAGATTTGAATAGTTCACAATTTTAAGGGAATAACATACGTTTTCATCGAATCTCATCCACGCGATGTCATCACCAACACACTGAATTTTCCATCCGGGCAACGACGGTTCCAGCATAGCCATGTTGGTCTTCCCACAAGCACTTGGGAAAGCGGCCGCGATAAAGTGTTCTTTTCCCTCTGGACTTGTGACGGACATGATCAACATGTGCTCCGCCATCCAGCCCTCGTCGTAAGCCATTGAACCAGCTATGCGCAGGGCAAAGCATTTCTTTCCCAGCAAAGAGTTTCCACCGTATCCACTACCGTAGCTGATGATCATGCGCTCGTCCGGTATGTGTGTGATGATCGTCTTTTCCGGATTGCACGGCCAGTGGTTGATGACTTTACCTGTGAAGAAGGAAAGGGTAGGAACAAAGAAATAGTATTTTCAGCAAAACGGTAGGTTTCTGTTGTCTCTGTCCCTGTCACCAAACAAGTATATAGGAATGATAGTCCACAGTTCCCCTGTGGGGTTGGCCTCAAGGTGCCTCGAGCTCAGAGCCAAAGGGATGGTCCAAGAACGTGAAGAAAGCACCGCTCTTAAGAGCTACGAAGATCTGTTGATCATAGCCTCCGCAAAAAAGAATCTAGACCACTACATGGACATAGAATTCCAAGAAGTTTCCAATTATTCACTTATGTGGTGGCTTCAGGAAAGATATGAGTAATGCAAAACAAATTGGTAGGACCAAAAAGGTGGAACCAAAATCTACTGACTTGTTTACAAAAGTAGTCCCCATCGTGAAGAGGATAACAATCATCAGTCATCATATCTTCACGAATAATTTACATCAGCCTATTTGGAGGAACCGTTTTGTTGATCTCGTTTTACCATTATTAACGTGTGTAAATCCAACACATAGTTCTGATTCTTACACTTTGGGACCATGCTGTAATTTTGTGTGTTTATCGAACAGATTCTGGAAGAATATTGCTAAAACAGTAAGGTAGAGGAGTTTAATATTGGTCTGGTTTGAGTATTCTTGTTTGCAACAAGTAGGAACACTTGAATTTTGAGCATACAAAGCTGTTCTTGAGCTCAATAAGAATGATTTTTTCCACACACATGGGTGTAGTCATCTCCGAATGTCTTTATCCTTTTTCGTAGAGTTGGGGCGAGATGCTTTGGTGGTAAGAACGCGAATTTACTGACCGGAAGGTCCGTGGTTTGAATCGAACCTCTGCATCTCGACCTCCCCTGGGCAACCTGACAGTATCCCATCCCTCATACCTCCTTCTGGTGGGATGGGAGTTAGGTACCGGAAGAATGCTACAGCTGAACGATTTACTTTTTTCGTAAAGTTATTTTTGGCAGAACCACACATGTTCTGTTTGTTTCTACAACTTACTAGGGCGTTCTTTCAGGGTGGATGGACGACTCAGCACCAGTGTTTCCGTCCGGGAAGGTTAAGATGAGGTCCTAGTGGGGATGAGAGTGACTTATCTCGGACACCCAAAATAATACGCCAGCTCAAGTTCTCCTGATCCACCGATCCAGGCTGAAATGCACATCATGATCAGCTTACAGAACTATAATCGCAAATGATGGCATACCGCCGGTGCGATCTGTGACCTCTGTTCATCATCAAACGCTCAGATACCTGAAACTAGCCGTCATCAACTTTGGGAGGTCTTATCTGGAGTGAGATGGCTCAAGTGGTTAGTGCGCGGATTTACTGACCGGAAGATCCTCGGTTCAAAGCTAACCTCCGCCTGTCGACTTTTCCCTTACAGACTTGGCCAACTTGGCAGTATTCCAGCCCTCGTGCTTCCTTCGGGTGGCATGGCAGCTAGGTACCGAAAGGGTGTTACAACCGAAAGATTTTTTTTCAATTTTCGGAGATGTTATCTATGCGTATCCTTACGAGAACGCTGATAACGTTCTAAGTGACCACCGAATCCATCTGCTTCAGATGTGGTTATCGATTTAACCAGTTTTTCAAGCTCAAATGACCAACGGTGCAGAGATTGCTTTCATCCAAGTATGGTAACCGATCGAAGGACTTCCATATTGTCTAGCCATTGACGCGGAATTGAACCGGATAGTATCAAGAAATATATGGCCTTATCACTGGATAACTCAGTTATATAAGGCCTCAAACGCCTTTTGAGTCACAACTGCGAGGTCTAAATAAACCATCGGGTGGCAATGTCGGGATCAAACGCTCACCGACTGCCCTGTGTAGTTAGTGATTTGATTTGATTCTTGGTCTAAACAACGCGGATCCTTGTAACCAATTGGTCACATGACCGATTCCTGTGTACATACTTGATGAGTTCTAATCAGGACAGAAGGCTCGGGTTTTCAAGATACGACGATTAGCTTGTTAATGACGTACCATCACATTGACCCCATGGGTCGTTAAGAATCTCACATGGCTTAGTGTTTTGAGATCGGACCACATGGTCACCCCACCCTTATGCCTGCAATGTTGCCCGATATCTGGCAGCATGAAACGGCTTGCTAAATCGTATTCTCTGGCTTCTTTTTGGTAACGTTGCACCACAGAACGACTTCATACTTGGAGATTAGGTGCATCGCTCGCTTATCCTGAGGTCAGACTGAAAGGATGCGAAACAATTTCACACAGCAACAAACCACGATGAGACCAAAACACAAAACTTACGAGTTGACGGACGTGGACATCCCATACTGTGCACACATTTCACGAATTCGTGGTGATTGACCATTACTTCCCAAACATCGGGGCAGACTCGAGTCATTATGCGCATACACAGTACTACGTAGTTGCTGTCCGTCAGCTGTATACCCACTTTACTTAACGGTGACCCAACGGGACCCATGCTGAACGGGATCACATACATCATTCGACCTGTCATGCATCCAGGCATTCGATCACGTAATGCGACATCCAACTCTTCCGGTGACATCCACTGACCGAGCATTCCCTTGACACCTTCGGAGACATGTGGGACTATGGAAAACTTGTTCGGGGAACAAATCCACGTTCGCGACTCCACCCGGGCCACATCATCTGGATCGGTGCGGCAAATGTAGTTTTCTTCGTATGCAGCCAGTCTGTGTAGAGTTCCACGTTCACACAGTTTCTGGATGATTTCGCTCGCCTCCCAGTGACTTCCATCGCATATATACAGCCCACGAGGTTTGCAAATGCCGACCTGAATGGATAAATTAGAAACAATGAGACCAACTGACGAAAAAAGTTGAAGTTGTCGTTTGCAGCGGCAAACGTTTTATTACGCTGCTAATGAAGCTTTAGATGGACCGACTAAGTCCTAAGCCGATCAGATAAACTGAAAGTGTCCAGGTATGGTCGATGCTTTTTGTTGTTCAAAATGCTTGTTTTGGCTTGTGAACAGATTTTTCTTATCTAGCCCTTGCATTCTTCTAAAATAACGACCGCCGGTAAATTCATTGTCCAAGACTTCCAGAGATGAGAGCTGAAGAGAGCGAGTTCTTAAAGAATTGTGATAGATATTCTACACATCTTTAGGCTCCAAGTCACACATAAACTAGGTTCTCTAGAGACTACGTGAATAAAGCTAACGGAACCTTGAACCAAATTCCCTCCCCAAACAGCTAGATGGAATTTAGAGGTGGTCGAATTGTTTTTGAAAAGCGAAACACCATGCTGCGAGACAAACTCGGAGATATAAGCAGCATCTATTCAAAATAACTTTTCTGCATATGACATGCACTGTCCAAACATAAGCATCTGATTCGTGTACAAATTAAACAGTTCAGCAAGAGATGTCTTAGCGTAACTGCCATGAGACTCAGGAGGTTGAAAAACCGGCAGTTCATCGAAGCCCTCCCAGAAGTATTCTATACGTCAGGACCTGTTACGAACCACTCAGCATGAAGTCGGTGTTGATAAATAAGAGTAGTTTAGTGGTGGTACCCTTCTGGTTCACAGTTGCTGTGCAAATCAAAGTAAGTAAGAGGGCTGAGATACTGCCCCATTTCCCATACACGATGAATTGGGACGCCAGGGTTGGGTTCGTATCGCCGACTAGTAACTTTGCAACTTAACCACTGATTTATCTCGACATTGTTCTGTTCTATTCCTGATAACTCCCCAGCAGCAAATGGTAAAGAAACTGAGTTTTTGATATCCAGGTCCTCATGCAATTCGCACTAGGAAGGTGAACAAAATGTCACATGTTTTGAGGAAAAGTTCGTTATCGAAAATTCTGCTCGAATCTAAGTGCCTGAAATTCCGCCAGCAATGTCTACCTTGTGCTGTCCTCTACCAACTAGATATTGTCAATTCTCCTCTATTTACACTTTGCTCTGCACTCTTCCAAAATAGACTCCTTCCAAGGACTATTTCCACAGAGACCACAACAGGAATGAACGTCAGTCGAGAACCGGTATGCTATTCCCCCTGAAAGAGACCAGCTACAAAGAATGGCCAAATATCCTCCTGTGTAGTGGTGGACCAGCTTAGAGGAGATCACCGCATTCCAGGCACGAAAGTTACTGTCGCTCCAATCATGACTTGTCTATTCAATCCAAACAATCGTGAGCTCACAAATAACCCAACGAAAGTTGTGGAAAATGAGGCATTTGAAGCTGATCGATGAAGAAGCGGAAATCAAACATCGTAGCCAAACGTACCCATTTGCCGATGAAGGACTGAGCCTCAGGAGGCAGCGAACTAAAGTCACCTTTGGCCACAGGAACTTGTCCCAAATGGGGGACAATAATTTGGTGAATTTCATAGCAAGGATTGTCTTCTTCGCGCCAAAGCATCTTGATAGATATTTTGGCTGCAACATGATAGAAGAAAGCAATAATTAGAAGACGAAGGTTTTATTCAGACGGGATTGGGTTATTGGTCCAGGTGACTTAATAGCGAAGGCATGTCCTGGTCTCTACAATTCAGCTTTCCCCAATGAAATCGGATGTTCCAAATAGCAGCCCATTGGCGCTTTTTGTAACTCGTATCAATCACATTTTTTTCATTTTTTGCCCGAATTCTATGACAATTTTGTACTCACGGAATGATCGAAAAATTACGAACACATTCAGTTTGATTAGAATATTTCTACGTGACCATTTGGGTCACTTGGATATTCTCCGATCTCTAGATCTGAAAACGACAACCACGGTGCTAAACTATAAGAAAAAAAGCTTCAAGGTTTCAACCTGAACTCCTGAATAAATCGCTTAGATGAAGGCCGAAAAACCATTTTGACCGGAAACTCCCGTAGGAAGCAAAGATATTTAATGATGAGAACAACAGCTGGTGTATAGCAGATGCTGATCCGACCATACAAAGAAGAGCCATGAGGACAGTGAAACTGAGGCTCTGAGATCCACATGAAGAAAGGCCGCTCATCTCTCAGTTTCAATGGCACTCTTCGCCATCCATGACCTGCCCCACCCTCCATAAAAATCTCCCTTCTCAACACTAGACTTTCTTGGGTGAATTAATCAAGCCATTCTAATTTCCTACAGGCACATAGCAACAGTTTGTAGCCCTTGACAGTAGAATGGTAAGTCGTTTCATGCGTAGCTCTTCTCATTAAGTTTACTGTAGGGACACTGAAAAGGGAATGGACGTTACGTGACAATATCCACGAGCGGTTTGATTACAGAGACAGGACAGTCACGTTTGAATTTTGTTGAGTACTTAGCCCGACACATTACGGTACGGACAAAGCTGGACCTATGTGTCAAAAAAACTTCAGTTGGTTTAAGGTCAAGTGTCCGGTTTGCTGTCTTTAATGTCTCGAAAAGCTTCCCGAAAAGCATGTTCACGCACAGTAACAGCACTGAAACTGCCTATCCATCAATATCTACTCCGTGTGAAACTCCCGAATTCCATCACCCTAGTTGTACCATGAAGATATTTTAAAATCGCCCCTTGCACAAACGGGCGTTAAGTATATATCGAAATCACCTACAAACATCTCCCGTCACTCCTCTGTAAGCATGCAAAAGGCACATCAATCATCTGGTTGATATTACGGGACCTTAAAGCACTAACATGGGACATAACATAGGTGAGATAGTTAACCTCCTCTCTTGTCCTACCCAACAACATAATCACACATTGATCTCAAGTGAACCAGAATAGAAAACCACTGAGATCCAATAGTAGTGCCCGATGGTCCAGTTTCTTTTGTAACCGGCTGTAGATCGGTTAAGTTCCAGCCAGAGTGCTGCGTTTAAACATTGACCACAGGTGTTTGGTTATTCAGGCTAACGAGCGCAAAAACCCATAGGAGTGCTGCGTTTAAACATTGACCACAGGTTTTTGGTTATTCAGGCTAACGGCTAACCCATAGCCTAGCTCGATGCACTGAGTGATTAATTGGGTTAATTTGAGGTCCGGATCTCCGCACACTTCCAACCTTTAAATGTGTACAAGGTCTAAATGGATGGTCAGGAGATAGAGACAAAATTGGTTAGCCCGGAGAGATATCGGAGTGAATCCATCCGTTAGTGTGTCTCTATGCCTTTTGTAAGCTTGCATTTCTAGTTTAGACAATATCCTCATCATTTGAAGCAACACAAGACGAGAACAATTATGCTTCACTGCCGTAAAACTCTATCAACGTGTGATGGAAAAAAGAAAGGGGGTCGGGAGTGGAACACAGGAGAATGTGCCTTTTAGCCACCGCAAGTAACGCCAAATTGCAAAATCGATTTTGGCCTCTGAGATATATATGTTGACTTTGCCTGTCACACTACGGTTAAAGATGATGAAACGTCCGATAAACATATGGCTTCAAACAACTTTCAGTGTCACACGTGCATACTTTTAAAGTTGAAACACAGCATAGTGGAACGTCCTAATCCAAATTTTCGGTTTTCGTGGACAAACGTCCTCACGGATCCCTACAATAGGTTGACTGAAGAATCGATTATAGACTTCTAGTATCCCTCCATTAGATAGCCCGGTGGATAGAGCGCGAATTTACCGACCGAAAGGTCCGTGATTCGAGGCCAAACTCTGCATTTCGACGAAGAGCCAAAAGCTTCACGGCGTACAAAATGACATCAGTTCAAAAGAGTACCAATGGCTTTTAAGGAAAACAAAAATTTTGGTGGGATGTTTGAGGAATATTTCCTGAAATTATCCTACTGTACAGCGTAACAGAACGCTGGTACACATCAGAATCTGATCCTTTTTGTGGAGCGGTATATTTCAGAGCGAAAATCTAATATAAATGCCTGGTTAGATAGAGACATACAAAATCAGGTGCGTTTGATGAGCAAAGTTGAAGGGCAGAAATTTCGGCAGTGGATTGTTCCTTTGCCTGGATGTCCGTTTCTAGGAAAACCTCGCTTCCCCAAACATACAGTTGTCTAAATACTCACGAGAAATAGATAACTACAGTTGGTTGGTCTCGTTTCTGTGCGGGAGGGGCGTACGATTTAACAGCCCGCGAGACAGAAGCCACCACCGCATATCAAAGGTCAACGACCTAATTTTCTGTCTCAATAAAACATTCATGCAGCGTCAGGTCTTTCTTTTGTCCAGAAAGATATTTCGGTACTGCTTTGTGCTCAGTGTAGTACACCAATTGCTGGGGCTCTAATACTTTTACTCAGTTCCTCGCACTGACTCCTTTTCTATTTCGATGTTTGCCTGCCTTGTCGTACATTTCTGGTTTGGATCTCCCTTCCCAACATCCAGAAATGTTCAGTTGTTTTTCTCGTTTTCATCAGTCCGTCATCTTTCGTCTTCTGCAAGCGTTCCAGAACGTGAACGCTTTGCCCCGCGTGACAAACAACTGGTCGGCCCGTTTTGCGTACAGATACATGTACACTCAAAATAAGATAAATAAATAAATATAACCTTTGTTTGCATATTCTAAATGACACCATCGGAGTTTTTACTCCCCAATGAACCTTCTTGTATGGTTTGATGCGCTAATTTTTGGTGTCCAGTTATATGTTCCCGTCCTCAGAGCATTTGTCCACTGAGCTTTGATCAAAACAAATATAGCATAAATAAATTGGTCTCCGAACCAGCTTTTTTACCACTGTATCACCCAGTGTGGCATCCATGTATGTAACGTCGCACATAAATCTCTTCTTCATACTGGGCTCGATGTACTGTGGCAGCAAAATTTAATGCAATACATGATATTCGTTCATGAATTTTTAATTGGCTGCGTATTTGTGCAATTCGCAATAAAGGTTACATCTAATAACGTCTCAATTCCAGTGGTGCCTACTAGTCTTGAATTGTTGGATAGCTGAGGCGTATGGTGAGTTGTGTTTTCAATGGGGTATCAAGTTCGTTAATTATTTGCCATGAAAAACAACGGTTGCCATTACGCTGAACGCTGATGGCAAGGTCACGGTTCAGCGCCGACTACCGTATTACACATACTTCTCTATCAAATAGACGTGTATCACAATTAGACGGAAAGTTACATTAAATAAACTGACCGGATTTATTTACCTAACCGTAAAGTTCCGGAAACGCGTACGCTAATAATGATGTGCTGCTAGATTGCAGGCAGGAAGCCAGGTTTGGGTTCAAACCATGGAGACTCTGGTCAGTAGGTTTGCGACTTAACCGTTGTGTTATTATATATCCAGATTTTCCTCAGTGCTTTGTCTGTGCTGACCATCCATAATCCCCCCTTCCACACTTTGTTCTCACAAAATCTGCAAATTTATTTTTCAGGAGCCGGAGGATATCGATAGGTACCAAGATAATTCAAACTGGTATAAAAGATGAACATTTCAAGGCTTTCTACATAGTAAATCTATTTTATGGTAGTCTTAAATGTCATTACTAAAGTGTTTGTTTCCTACAGTAAGCCTAACAATTAAATTTGTTGTAGATGGCAATGAATACAACCCTTATCGTAACTTTCTTGCTCCATTCTCTAAACCTTCAACTCCTGAAAGATTTATGAGATTCTCCCCCACTACTGGTGCGACCTGTGTCAAAGTGTAGGCGAATATCATACAGTTTTAACTATTCCCAGCTACGCCTCTTCCACGGCTGGACTGTCATGGCCGACAGCTTTGAAGTAACCAAAAATGTAATGCAAATGCACAATGTTGTACAGCCCTATTGACCAAGATTACTCTTTGTACTCATGAATGCCGGCTCACTGACAGGTAATGATGTTGTAATGAAAAAGGAAGTCCGTCCACTTGAACATATGCCCCAAACTTTTGAGTTAAACATGAGTTTGCTCAAACATGTATGGAGGCAGTGGTAGTTAACTGGACGGCAAAATTCACCAAGAGTTCAACTTAAGACCTGAACAGACTAAGAAGTGACTCCAAAAAGTGTAAAACGACCACTTACCACGGTGACTCAACACTATATCACTTTCCCTATATGCATGCGATCAGCAGATTTAATATCAGGCTACTAGACAACCTGGAAATGGCAACTATATAGTTCGTCGCTTGTTTCAGCTTAGGGTCCTAAAAACGACCAGTTACCAGTAAGCCACAACGAACCGAAGTGCGATGCAAGTAGCTGGTGCTAAAGGCCACAAAGAAAGGTTCGGGTCCGCACACAAATAGCGAAACTTCATGATTTAATTATCACAAAACGATTAACATCCTACCATTGCAGATGGAATAATGTACTTCAAGATAGGTAAATGATTCCTACCCTTGGTAGAAACGTATACTGGTGTAAAAGATGGCAATAGCAAGACGTAAATGCCGGTGGCCTTACATCGATTCTGCTATAAGCTGAAAGGCATCAATCTACGTTCATTATTTACATAAATATCCGGAATGTCCATAATTTCAACAGAATCTTGGCGGAGTTCGTGCAGACTACCTGACCTATTCCTGAACCAGTGCTAGTGCTAACTTTATCCTAAACAGGCTCAATTTTTGAACGAAGCAAGCAGATCCATGTGTCTTGAAAGGGGCTATCAATGGCAAAGGAGTGCTAATATTCCTGGTGCTATTCATAGATTAGTGGCTATCAATGACAAAGGAGTGTCAATATTCCTCGTGACTATCAATAGATTAGTACTTTCTGTGGATGGCTCAGAGACATTTTTACACTGCCCCTCAACAGCTTTCTGTCATAAGACGAACCGCGAATTTGTGAAAAGAAGTGATGATACTTTTCTTGTGGATAGAACGAATGAGTTTCACGGTCCCACAGATGAAGGTCCCGTATACCATTTAAAACGTTGTTCGCGTACTGAAATGCATGAGCAAGGGAGCTATACTGCTTCGAGTCCTCTGATTGGTATCCTGTTGAAAAATGGTGACCTGTGCATGGTAACCTTAATACAACTGGAAGAATTTTTCTTTCACCTGCGTCACATTGACTATACAGATATTACGGACACTGTATCTTCTCACTTTGGTAACGTCGTCCGGCAGCCAAGTGCATGCACTTAATGCAGGCATTAACTGCAAGATCAGAATCGTGCCGAACAAAAGGTACTGCTTTCACTATGGCTGCTTCTAGAATCCTCAAGGTATATTCAACATGTAGCTAGTGCAGCAACTGCTAATAATTGAGCTTTACTGATAGACTGCGCATGATTTACGATGCCTTACTAGGCCTGCGAATCTCAACAAAACACTGGTTATTCATTCCTGAATTCGGAATTCTGGTAAACAAGAAACATTCAAGTGCTCCTGCAACTCTGGCTGAGTATTACAGAATTTCTCGTTTAGCTTACTCGTCTTGACACCTGGTGGTACACATGTGGAGGTCAAGCTTATCATGCAACCTCCAGCTTGTAGCGAGATAACTACGGGCAGCTGAAGACCAACAAGACGAGGTACTAGTCTCGGTAACTAAGCCAAATCACAAATCAGTGTTAGTTTGGGCGGTTATGTTAAAGCGTGCCAAAATTACACTGACAGAACCATGCCTCTTGTTACCATTAATACAGGCTTAAACGACTTTTATTTGTGAATCGCGAAAAAATTATTTATTTCGTATATGCACGAAATTGTTCACTTACCCCACGAACTTACTCCACGAAACAAGTTATGGCGAGAGCTAGACGATAAGGGGCGGCAACTGAGACCAGCTTTAAATAGCCGCTTGCTTTGATTATCAAACTTTGATTTGATTAAATGTAGAGACGCGTTAGAGGTCAAAATAAGGACTCGGGGTGTGAAACGTCACTAAATTTGTAAATTATCAATTCGAAATTCGGTAACAGAGGGGCGAACACGCCCGCCACCATGGCGCGCGGTACGAAACAGGAAGATTTGTAGCCTATCCGTTGAATTATAGAGTGAAATAACGAATTGGCGGAAAGAGCGGCCTGAAAAAATTTCTACATGCACACAAACGAACACAGGTACCGCAGAAGATTGAGTGTTATAGAAGGTGGTATGCCAGTGATAAAGTGGCAGGGGTCAAAAATATTTTTTCGGGCCGGCCATTTCTAGTCGTAAACAGCTTTTAAGCAGAAATTTGGATTAGCTGTATTTGTATTTTCAGACTGGTAGTGAATAATTTTTGAGTATCTTATTGCGTATCAGCAAAAATACAATCCCTCGGAACTTCGCCCACTGCCAATCCAAACCCGCGAAAATGTTGGCTTTTAGACTACAGCATGAAGACGAATAAGGTCGGAAAGATTTGTTGCAAGCTGTGGTTTTATGAAACAAGAGGTTGGCTGCAGTTTTAAACCTTGCGCCTATAAGACTCAAGACCTGAGATTTTACCCGAACGAACTTATCATACCCATTTGATTCTCCAGAACAGCGTTGATTTACTCGGAGCAAGCGCAGCATCTATGCAATTGAAAACTCCAGATCATGTATAGGATTCAAGATTTCATTGTGTTAGAAGGCGAGTGGTGCAGAAGCTTTTTTGGAATGGAATAGGTCAAAGGAATAGATTAAAATGAAAGTACGGCTTTTGCGCGCGCTTGCTATCTGCCCACGGTGGAACCTTCACCCGCACACGAGCTCCACCTTGCAGTTAATTTTTATGGCGCTTGTATGGTAATATATTTTTATCCAAGAGTTTATTCTTTAAGAGCTGCTACGTCGAATGCCTAATTTTTATGTATCGGGGAGGGACGGGTTGTCCTACTATACACACGAGATCGACTGCGTTTTCAAGTGGAAGCATTCAAGTACCTGGAACGATGCTTCAGTACCTATTCAACGTGTCGTGTTGCACCAACTAAATTCTGCAGAACTGGTACGCCGTGCAATCGCCGAAAGATATTTGGCCTAAGTCGTTGAGAAGGACCAAACGCATCGACATCCGCATCGATGCCAACGTTGGTAAGCTTCCAAAACACTCCCAGTCACCAACGTTTTTTCGAAAGAAAGGGAGATAGGTTCAAACGCATATATCTACGCTTTTTTCTAGGCTTCGTTTGGGGACACGCAACGCAGGGGAGAAGAAACGGCAACTTTCTTTGAAAGTCTTGTACTTTTATTCCATTAATGCTTTCACATAACTTGAGCTGTGACTGAAAATAATATAGAAATCTTATCGAACACAATAAAAACGAACCCGCCAGTGATCATTGACAGATTAAACTAAAAGTTGGCATGTCATTCTGGGAAGATGTACTTTGGTATCTCGAAATCATCATCACCACCATCATCATCAAAGACAGAAACATCAGTGTTGCCACTGATACTTCACTGTCGTACGACCATAAGGTTCGTCTAGTTATATATATAATTGTATTAAAAGCC
>NW_008751755.1:490269-491445 GCF_000715545.1 Opisthorchis viverrini | reverse complement strand
CGCTCAATCAGACAATCTGGAAAGAAACTGACAGCACGAACGCCACTGACATCGATTAGCCGCCATTTCTTGCAACGTCTCCAGCCACACACAGACGGGGCACGATGACCCCATCATTGAAGTCGCACAACACCAACAACACTCAAACTTTTCGGGATATGTTTGACGCCCTTCTATCAAGTCATGTACTGTCCACCTCGCGGTTTGCGCCATCCTGAAGGGGGCACGGAGAACAACACTCATCTCGGTAGGCGGTGTTTCGGCCTGCGTAGCACATGAATGAGCCATCGCAGTCGATGACGGCGGATGTTTTCCCCGATTGAGGTGCCTGCAGCACAACCAAATACCCGCTTTCTAACCGCCTCGTTACTGACACGTTGACGACATCCACAACCAACCACGCTTCTGAGGCATCGGTGGTCGAAAACCTGAAGACGCCTCACGTCGTCTGTTCGCGGAGGCCATGTCTCGTACCCATACAACAACGCAGCCCTTACTGTAGCCTGATACACGCGACCCTTAAGATCCAGTGAGATGCCTCTTTGACGTCACAAGTCACGCAAATTAGCTAACTGGATTCGAGCCTTTGAGATTCTTGCACTGACTTCATCAGACACATTTCCGTCAGACCCAATACAACTACCGAGTTATGTAAAGTTTTCCACAATCTCTAGTGATTCTCCTTAAATTGTAAGAGATACGTTCGCAGACGGTACGTTCTGAAGCATGATTTTGCGCTTTGAAGGTGCTGTATCACCCTTTCGGTACCTAGCTGCCATGCTACCCGATTTGATAATGTATACCCGCCTAACAGTTTTTATTACTAGTTTGCCTTCACAAGTATTCGACATCCTGAGAATTGTCCCTGATTGCGGTAGTAACCGGTCTCGCCCGAATGTGATGCCCACCGAGTCACCATGTACTCATATCGCTCTCTTCCGTATAGCTGAAACCATTTCTGTCCGGTTCTTCGACGATGCTCTCTTTGACCTAACTGGCTCCCTGTCAAATCCATCCCAGACTTTTCAATCATCTAGGCCTAGTCTCCCCACTACCCTCACCTTGCAGCGTGGCAACACAGTGTTGGAACTGTCGAATAAGCCGAATCCCCTTCCATCCATCCGTTTTTCGAGTTTCATCCTTTTTGGATTGACCAGTAAGTTCTTGATCAGATTT
>NW_008751755.1:483654-489460 GCF_000715545.1 Opisthorchis viverrini | reverse complement strand
TATATCCGACACCGTACCGTCCGGCAGGCATTCGAGGAGCTGTTTCTGATAGTTTCGTTTGGTTTCTGGATCAACTAGCTTCTCAATGGCTAAGCGAGGTGTGCGCGATTTGCGTACACCTGAAAGCGCAATGAAAACACATCTGAAGTAACCGATCTCCGTTGTCGGTGCGTCTAGTGTCCTGACCAATATGACCACCGAACTGGGCCTCAGCAGCGCTTGGTCTACCTGCCTGGGCGTTTATATCACCAGCGACCACAACAATATCTGAGTTTTTAACCTGCTGTAGAAGGGCACCTAGAGCGTTATAGAAACTGTCTTTGGCAGATTCAGAGCAACAGTCAGTTGGGGCGTATGTGAGCACAACAAACAGGGTGCGATTAACCTCACTTTTTCTAGATTCTCACACAGATTTTGCCAAGCTGACTGCAGAGAGGCGACTGTCAATGTGTATCCAACCAAGCAGAGACGCTTCCGCTCGTTCGTTCAATACAATACCCACCCCAGCATATCCAGCTGCAGCGGCCTCTGCATCACCAGAGGTGCGCAGTCGGAACCTGGAAGAGAGCGAGGGGGCAGTCAGTTCGATTACAGTACTTGCGTTCTGCGTCCTTGTTTCTGACAGACAACATACATCAATACAGAGGGAATCCAGCGTACGCGCAAGAGCCACCTGTTGACCTGCTTGCTTCAGTGTGCGAACATTGAAAGTGGCTAAGTAGACAGGCTTTCGGGGTTTGAAAAGACTTCGAGGTGTTTAAGGTTGTACCTGAACCCGGACGTGCAGAATCTGTAGCTGAGTGTGATGCAGGCCGCGTAACACGGTCAGTCCTAGAGCTGGGACCTGCGGAGTAAGTACTCGAATTTGCGTGGGGAAGGGTGAAAGAGGGAAAACGTGAAAGTGTAAGAAGGGAGGCGACAGCAGCAGCATGTTTTCGCTTACCCACCATGCTGCATGCGGCAAGTTAGGCGACCCGGCTGATGGCGCCACGTGACGGCCGATGTGGCATGAGAATATTGTTAGTTGTATATGTCATGGTTGTTTAAACTCCTCAAATATAAGGAGGCCTGTAAATTACCCGTTGAGACTTTAAATGCTGATATCCCACTGTTTAAATCCCACAAGTATATCGTAGAACGTTTGTGTTCACCAAGGGCATCGGCTCTGTGCTAATGACCTGTGAGTAGGGTTAAATGTTCGGATGAATCAGCGATACTACGAACTTCAACTTACTAAAAGGTGCCCATGACTTTGTGGAATACAGATCGTGTCTGTGTGCTAGAAAGGGAAGAAAACAGAAATAAACCAGGACTCTCAGTTGAGAAGAATGGCAAAAACCCCGTGTACCCTTCCAAGTCTTGAAAACCTCGCTACACAACAGTTTGGAGCTGGGCCAGTATCAAAAGTATAAGGTGTTGCTCAACTAGCCACATACCTATCATAGTATCAGAGATGGAGGACGAAATCTTTAGGCTCACAATGAGCCTTCATAAACTGATAAAACTATCACCATTAGAATATAATATATTTCATAGCCATTTGTTCAGTCTATGGATCAAGCAAGGCCAGGGCTAAAATGAGAGGTTGCCTCTATCCTGCTATTTCATCAAGTGGCCGATAGGTTGGACCTATTCACCCATCGAATCGTTCTCCTGACTTCGATCGTCTCGAGGATATCAGAAAGAGTAATCAAACATCCTTCAGATTCATATATGACTAAAAAAGGTAAATCAGTGACAACCAGCAATGGGTTTTAAGTAACCGGCCGTGCGAGCGGCCTACTCTATTTTTGGAATAAGGTAGGCAGGTGAGGAGGGGTACAAATTTAAAACCCGTTGAATCTGCCTGGAGAGAGCCTCCAAAATACTGACTCAGAGACCGCCAGTGCTGGTACTTGAGTCACGTTTGGAATGCTCTCCACTATTCAGCTGGTCCCGATGCTTTTGATTGGGATACAGATTGGCCGTGGAATTCACCACGTTAGTCTTGATCCAAGTGCGAGTCAGGCCCCACGCCGTTGGGGGCCGGGGCCCCAAACTGCGAGTGAGCTCCCAGCACTTAAGTCGCTGCTCACTCTGAGTAGAATTACTGATTCGGGCAACATGATGCAAAATGCAGAACCAGATGGCCATTATTGAAAGAAAACTGGAATGTGTTGACAGAACGAGCCAGCTCTGCACCAGGATGGCCTTTTTTCTGGATTTGGGGAACAGACTTCATGGGCCGGAAAGATGTTATGTACGCAAGTAACACGCTTCGTCAATTGATAGCGAAGCTGTAGTGAACAGTGTGGCCACCGTTGTACCGTCAATGGAACGTCGCACCTTGGTTCATGCACATCCCTTCATTGACGTCTTAGGTGAAGAGGCTGGAGCTAGTATATACGGTCCGATCCTGCCCCAGTTGGTAGGTTCCCCACCATCTGGAGATAAACCCGTCAATTATGTTGTGCTGCTCCCAGTATCAACTGAGCTCAGACCGTGCCAATTCTGGCAGTACAGCATCAATTTCGGATAGTGTCCACCCAGCTTTTTTGCACCAACTTCCAGGAATTGTTAGACACCCACAACTGATTTCATTGGTGTCTTTATTCTGACCGTACTCTTATGATTGTGCAGAAGGATATGATACTCTCTGGTTGCGAATAAAAACTGTTATTATTATTTGGGATGGTCGGGGAACTACTGAGAAAAAGACCAACAAGGAGCAAGGACCTTCCCAACACCATTGAGGGTGCGGCGTGGTTGGCGCTTGGTGCTGCCGCCCAGGTGCACACAGCAGCCGCAGTTGGACTGAGGATCCAAGAGCCCCAAAAGCTTCAGAACAGTGCGACAGGGACAGCAAGAAATCTGAGACCATCAGTAGCGAGCAACTGGGAATGATATCAGCTACTTGGTTATCTAGTGAAGTCACAGCGCCATATCTTGGGGCATGCTGTCAAAAATAGACTTATTTCACATTGTAACAATTTAGGCATGATCTAGCCGGTCTGAATGTTACGGGCAACAAAGCAACTGAGGGGGGAAACAAAGGAGGGTTGCTTATCACGTGATAAGTAATCGAACAGCGTGGGAAACCGAAAACCTGGAACGATGGGGAATGATTTGAGACTCATATGGAGATGAAGCTTGAACCAGAACGGAAAAACAACCTCAACCCTGAATGACTTTGGATAGTTGAGTTAATGGCCAGGCTCACAAAAAGCTGAAATAGAGAGGAAGGGATTGAAATGTTCGCATTTTAAACAAATGGTTGGTTTTGCCAAAATATGGTTCACATTAAAACTGCTTAAACTCACCAGTGGCACTCTCAGAAAGAAGGCAAGTGTAAAATGCATTTTAGATAGAAAAATAATGCTGCTGAATAGGGCCAATAGAGAACCATTGGTAGAATCACTGAACATGTGAGCGAATAAAACTAAATTGTAGCACATGACTGTTTTGGTTAGGTCCAAACGAATGGCTCAGCGATTTGGACAGGTCCAGATGAAAGATCCCTTTGTAGTGGCAGGTAAAAGAACAATTGAACAAGGGGGGACTTTCAAAAGCAAGAAGATGGTGTTTACGAGTGTGCCATTAGACTTATTATGGCAATTGTATGCCGTCATTTTCATAACATACATCCGTTCCGGACATCCATGTAACGGATATAATGGTTGCGGCTATCAGATGAGGGATGCGCATCCTTGCTGCAGCTGGATCAGGCCTAACCGAGGAGATTGAAAGGAGTAGAATCAAGCCGACGTGTAATCACTGGTAATCTTTGTTCAGTTTGTTAATGTGCGTGTAAATTGGGGGGCAGGCAATATAGACGATCACTTTGTGGGGCGTCCGGAGCAGCTACCGCTTGGAAATAGGAAGAAATAGCGTGAGATCAGTGTAGTCCGTTGAGTGACAGGAGGTATCCCATGGAATGTGCACAATAAACGTGAAATCTGAGAGCAGTTTTTGGCAGGCCACAGGTGCCTACGAAAGGGTCATTATTTGGTGGCTGACCTGGCAAGCAAGGAACGGCTGAAGAACGGGAACGAAACAAATCGCCTAGAGTGTGATTCTGCAGTACAATCAAATGTCGACGCGAGAAGCCAGCACTAAAGTTAACAGTTGTCTCACCCCACACTGAGCATCAGTCTATAAGACGAGAGTATTTGCAAAATTATGGGGAGGTAAGGAGTTAACCCGCGTGATAGTGAGCTGCAAGGATGTTCGTTGGACCAGTTATAGGGGGAAATTACAGTGCAAATGTGGTTTCCTCCCGCCTAGTATATGGGATCTGTGTAATAACCCTCGCCCGACAAACCAGGACTGATTCGTTTTTGTTACAAATGGAAGTAATCCTTCACATAGCCATTTTTCCTTCACCATAATTATTATTATACTTTTATACCCTGCTTGCTATCTAGTAACCGTTAGGCTTTCATCTTTCTTGTGCGACAATATATTACTAACCTTCTGTCCGGTGATGCCTCGACCAAGAAAGGACTTTTGTACGTGATTTTGACTGAAGGATATGCACACATGAACAAGTGTGGGTGCACGCTTGTGGGTTGCTTTTAACGAGCAACTTCGGATCATGCATAGAAGAACAGACCTACTAAAATTTCATATAAGCTCTGCTTTTACAGCGGTGCACAAACAGTCTTGAAACTTACGAGCCCGGAATCCTGACAATATTACTTAGCGCCTCGTCGTCCCGGAATCTAAGCCTTGCTAAGCTCAGCTAGATTATTCAGGCAAGGAAGCAACGGGCATATTCTCCTTTGCGTAAACTTTCGATCTTTCGGTCTTTTTTGCATTAAGTTGCCTGTAGTAAAAATTTTCCTCTACCTCTTAAAAGGTTCACTTTTTAAGTTTTTTAACAGCAGGCAATCCGAATCCATCGGCTATCTGTCAAAATGTGTTACATAATGTTGGTGGTTGTGTTTCAGTCGATAAACATCATGATATCACTCACTTTGTTCCATTATCTGTGGTCGCTTTGATGGTGTCAAAAGCATAAAATAAAGTTTACTATAGGCGAAGTGCACATGGGCGTGTTTTACTGCAAACTAACTGGCGTTTGGGGTCGTGGAGACATTCAGGAGTTGGACTTATGTAGTATCTGTTTGGTAAATAAATGATTTAAGATAATAAACGAGATTATTGTATCACCTTGAACAGTACTTGGATAAGCACATTCTAAGATAAAAGACAAGAAACAGCGGAATTCGACTGGCTGTACTGAGGACGGTACAGGAAAAAGCACTGCTTTTCAGATAGATACAACAAAAGGAAAATGAAATGTTCGTGGAGCACTACGAAAGATCGAACAGTTTGTTGTGACCTGAAAGTCCTGACAGGTAACCTGCATCAAACAATGATGGGCTCATGAATCATCACTTACTTCTTGCCAGAAGGATACTGATACTATTGAACAGTTAGCGAAATAGCGGCATCCGAAATATGTGGCGAAAAGGGATGCTTTTCTGCGAATAAAACACACGGAAACACAACTTATGAAACAACTGTCTTTGCAAACATCAAACCAGTAATATTTATTTTACCAGACTAACGGATGCCAGTAAACTTCATGCGTGATATGAGAACTCGAGCACTGATGGCAAAAGTATGGTTTCGAAAATCATTGTTCAACTACCGGAATAGCCTCTTTGTTCAAGTGGACGGCGGTACGAATATGGGAGATGTACTGGAAGATGTGCGGTGAGGATAAGCATGGCTAGTGCAGCATGCAATCCTGATTTGCCACATGAAATAAATGACACTTTTTGGTTTTCAAGAAAGTGTATCGGGGCATGCTGAGGGCATG
>NW_008751755.1:479832-483642 GCF_000715545.1 Opisthorchis viverrini | reverse complement strand
AGACTGCTGAACCGGACAGCTCCTTCAAAAGGGGATCGAAACCGGTGCGGAAAATTGCTGGAGTCCCGCCTGCAAACCGCTGAATTCAGCTTTGTGATCACGGTGGGTAAAAATCCTATCCGTCCATCCTTTGTCACAATAATGTTTATTCCCAATTAGTGAATGGCATACCTTCAGGCATGATCATAATGTTACAGTCAAAGTTTGAGGGTACTGGAAATTTCGTGGAAAAAAGACGGTGGCGAACAGTGAGCATTATCCGAAATAGACTTGGTGATTCCTGAGATGGCATTGGTAGGGAACCAAAATTACAAGGGCTGTTCTTTTGTTATGGAGAACATATTAGATGAGGCATGATACGATCGTAAGTATTTGAAATTGGCGGGCAAAAACAGCACGCGAGAGGTCCTAGCAAGAGGCTTTCCGCCTGGTACGTGACAAAATACCTCAAGGTGCAAAAAATGTGGAATCAGAATAATGGATTTGGAGAGGCAGCAGAACTGCCACCATCTTACCGGCCAATTTAAACTAAAGCCCAAAACCGTCATTGAGGCTTTGTGGCCTTGGGCTGTTGGGTGTATGGCTGGGGTCACCAAATAGAGTAAATGGGAATAGCGAAGAGGGGGGTATGCAGCACGGATAAATGGTAGTGGGAAACTCAGAAACGCACTGTGCAGTGAAACTGAGGAGACCTTCTAGTGTTGCTGTTGGAGGGGGTCGGGTGTAAAAGTTCTTTGGGAATAGGAGTTCACACAAACGCACAACAAGGAACGTGAGCTGCACGGAAAACGGGTGACTTGGTAATCAGTACAAAGTAAAAGACACCGAGATATTCAGATCTAGTTGGAGGTTCGGCAGGCTGGAAGGAACGTCTCCAGGATGCAGCTGGTTGCAGGTAGGAAATATAGTGCACGAGGGGGCGCAGTCAAAGTATGAAGTAAACATTTACGGGCATGCTATTATATTGAGTATGGCGGTGCCATGCCATCACTGCACTGAGATAATCCAGCTTCTCGACAGCACCGTGACGGACGCCATGATTGAGGTAGTCGGGCTGGGATGTGCAGCTTTGTGAGCAGTGCGATGTTGCAGGCTTGTCAGGTGATTCCTCAGGGAGAGAAACACCAGTGTAAAATCGCTGGGAGTTTTTGTTTTCTGTCTGGTTGGGGATCCCTTCAGGTGTAATGCACACAGAAGTGGAGTGAAAAACGCCCAAACAGGACTTCCATATCACGTATTACCACAGATCAAGGCATGCACTAATATACACGACACCTATTCTAGGCCAATCGCGGCTGTTCCAGCAAGCAGTATGGTAGGGTAGGGTTCAGAGATTAGAAGATGAGATACTGGAGGAAAACGTAAAGTTTAAAAACTAGAAAACTCAACAATAAAGAGGAAACTTTTGTTGCATTATGAATTCTCCGCCAACGACGGGCCCAGTGCAGGCGACTGTGGATATGGGTTTCCACCCACTCGACAGAATATCCTAAAGTCTGTTGAAAAAGTCACCCTGGAGGAGGCGCAAAACTCACAGCCTTCTACGAATCTATGTGAGAAAGATGCTGCAGCCAGAATCCAGAAACGGTCGACCCTTGGGTTGACCACTTCGCCGCGCTACGTACCACCGACTTGACGAAAATAGACATGAGCACGTTTGACAGTAATCCTATGGGAAGGTAGGAGAATCCAAAGTGCTCTTTTTGAAGGGACACTTCATTGAAGTTGCTGAGACCACAGCCGGAGGGCAGGTACTGAAACAAGGTGCACTTGGACTAAATGCTCGGGGCGGTATCATAGGCGACGTGCATCTGACCAGCAACGTACCATTTGGTAATTTGGGGTCTGACGGTTGCTAGTTTTATCCGGAGGCTTTGAGGATCAAGTCAAACCGGAGAAGTGGTAGAGCCCACAAAGGGCCTGCAATCTTCGGGCTTCCATCTGCTACCTCTGCGCAGAAGTGCGGGACACTGAAGGGCTGATGGCCCCATGGAACTAAGTTCTTTCAAAAATTTGCACGAAAAATACATCAGAGCCGGAAAAGCAACCAAAAGTGAACCAATCAATGCCAAACCCACTTGGAATTTTGAGGTTCCATCTCATGTTGGCACGGTTCTACAAGCGACAACAGCGAGCCCGTCCAGTTTCATTGCACACCGTTATCCTGAGATGCGGGTTATTACTTAACTCTATTATGAGTTTCTCCAACTCATCATCCTCACTCTAGCCTTTCGCGACCCTGCCCACCAAGTCAGGTGTTGAAGGCCAATATTTCCCAGCAGATGTTTCCAATTCTGGCCCAGGTTGGCCAGCCCGGTCAGTTGACTACTTGTCATTCCCCAGTCTCGTTGTTCTGGTTTCCTGTTCCCGCAATATGCAGTTTCTTATCACGTGCCCACATTGTATCGTCTCTTGCCGGCTCCAGAGTGTAACGGTCTGATCTTGCCTCAATTTGATGATTCATAGAGGCCGGAAAAACAACTATAATTTTGTCTCCCCGTCTCTGCTGCTTCTTGCTTTTAGCTCGTGTCCTTTTCGGCATAACCATACGTTTGTCGACTAATGCCCATTCTCTGTATGGCTGCCTTGCTTTCATGCTCTGCTGGGTACCTAAAGCCGAAGAAAGTCGTGCCCCAAGTCTGACTGCCATCATGATCATCTCCGTCTGTATACCATCCACCTACTGGGGATAAATATTAATATTACTAAATATGCCGTAACTGACGTCAACAGATCCTTTCCGTCTTTCTTACACTGCTGTTTTACTGAAAGGCTTACAGAGGGCTTCTAATCATTTGTGAACAGGTGCAGGGTGCTTTGGTGGAAGAGTTTCTCTATGATATCTGAAGAAAGGTGCACGTTGTGAAAATACACTGTTGGCAATTCATGTTATATATTACGGCCCAGCTGCTCATCAGCATCGCTAAAAGCAATCCAAGCGGAGAGCGCAAAAGCCTCTCTGTTTTACAGGTGAAACCATCTTGTCTAACCATTCTTGCTTTCAAGAACAACCGAGCGTCTGGATTCTACTGTCTACAAAAGGTTAAGAAGAGAGAAGTGCAAACCATACCGCACCGATCTAGAAGCTTGCACACATTTCAGCTGTATTTCCTATCTATTGCAAGGTGATCGTATTAGCAGTTTTATAAGTCTTTAAATTTTTCAACAAACCCATGTAGTAAGCCTTGCGCAATAATGAAGACTCTCCATACGCCTGCATATCCAACATTGAAATACTCGAAAGTTCACACCATCTTTTAGAAATTACGATATCTTTGGCCGCACATACCAGTTTGTCACCTGCAGGAACTCTCTAGACAGCTAGGCTTGGTCCCAATTAAACCTACCACCATAATTACGTGGTCGGACTTGCACCCCACAATGACTCAAATGTCAAAGCTTCACTGTTCAAGGTGTAAACTTGTTGGGAAGACCATGGTGTGGAACATAGGACAAGATCAGTAGAGCTCTTTACTGTGGGGTTACCCGTAATGAAACCGTACCGCCCCCTTTCAATGGAAGCGTGGAGACATTGATGTGTTTTCTTGGGCGGCCAGCAGTTTCATGGAAGCGGCAATGCTGCCTTTCACTGAGAAGTTGGCAAGTTTAGGGAATGTTGTCCCTCAACATTTCGCGCTCCGAATATCCAACGATTGATCTCGATGGCTGGCGAGTAGTTCTGTACGGTTAGAGAACAAATGGAAGTGTGCACAAGCTCCATTTGGCTTCGAACTCATCTTATTTGAAGTGAAGTATTTGTACTCTACTCCATACGCCATCGGTTGAATTCAGACCCCCAAGCCAAGAAGG
>NW_008751755.1:475660-479471 GCF_000715545.1 Opisthorchis viverrini | reverse complement strand
GTTGACCATTAGATAGATTATCATGAATAGGTGAGGCCTTGTAATCAGCGTCACGCCTGGACATGGACCTAGCGGTTGCGGTAAGCAGCCGAGATAAGCAACAGTGGCCACCGTCATCATGGTGACCGGCAATGGATGACACGGTTGCCATCAACATGTTTGCCTTTACGATATATTCCACCTCTGAAGCAGCATATTTCTAAAAGGAATGATATCACTGTGTTGACAGTCTACCTGCAGTTGTCTCGTGACGCTGTTTTATCCACAGGCTGGCTATGCACATCTGGGGAAGGGGGTCATCCACAGGGATCGCCCTTACATCACGGCTGCACAATTCTTGCAATAGTCCGGCAATTATAATTAATAAAAGGCGAGCTCCATAGGGAAATGTGTTGCGCCGAGGTTTGCCAAAGTAACTCATCTGATTTATTAAATCGAATGACTATAAAGAACAAACTTCACTTACCGATTTTCTCGGACAGAATTTGAAGTGAATATTCTGTAACTTTTAGCTCATTCTTGAAGAAGGCCAGAGAACCCCAAAATATGCTAAATGAGATTGTGTGCTCTACCACTCGCAAACCGGTGGAAAAAGTACGAATCAGTAATCTTTATTGACCCTGAAATTCTTCTCACTCAAACAAAAGGCTCTGAACAACATCTCACCGAAAGCTGCAAATGCATTAGACTAGCTCCCATTAGAAGCCGCAAATCCGAAAGCCCCATAGTTTACAAGAAAATAATTTGCGGAGCCTCTACCGATTGGCGACATTTCGTACCCTTCTGGACATGGCACTGGCTCAGTTTTCGCATAACGGAATCGGGTTCTCGAAAGCTATGATGTTTTTAGGGTTACCATTCTATGTCTGTTTACAGTTAATAATTCTGCAAATAATCTACATAGGTGACTTTTTTAAGTGAATGTCATCCATTGCTACCGACTTTGAATACGCTGTTAATCGTAATAAGATATCCCGAACTGCGGTAAAAGGTGAAACACAGACGGTTCTGCAGCTGAAATAATTGGCCGAACTTCCTTTAATGTATGTAAAACTTGAGGAAGCAAAGTATGCGCAACTACCATTCCTGTAGGTAATTTTTTCTGTTTATAGTTGCTTGACTGACTGAATGGCCAACTACGGTCAAGGACATTGGTGATTGCTATCCTGAGTTTAAATCACGGAAGCCACATTCATTATTGCCGCTTAAATCTTGGGAAGTTGGGGGGATTTAAGGCTTGCGGATTTTGGGGGTACTTGTTGTTAAGCAGCCCAGCGCTCTATTGTAACTGGCAAAATATGCCATCTCATCCATCACTGCAAACAGCTGAACAAACCTATCTGACGCACACAAGTGGCGTGCCCCGAGGGTTCTACGATGTCTTATTAACTAGCCACATGGAGCTTACATCGGTTATAGAGGACAGCCTAACCAAGTGGCCAACGTGCGCCTCTCCATCTCTGCCGGAAATATTTGAAGGTCCCCCTTGGGCAAGAAGAAAAGTTGAATTTTATTGATCGCTTCGTTAGTACGTACGTCCTGCCGGGCAGCGTCTGGCCTTCTTGGTGCACGGTGTCCATCGGGTTATTGACGTCCTGAAATGAGATGAAGATGCAGGCTAGATTATCAAAGGATTAGTATTCACCGGCCAGCTGATAAACAGATAACAATGGTCACTCTATACANNNAATATTACTAAATATGCCGTAACTGACGTCAACAGATCCTTTCCGTCTTTCTTACACTGCTGTTTTACTGAAAGGCTTACAGAGGGCTTCTAATCATTTGTGAACAGGTGCAGGGTGCTTTGGTGGAAGAGTTTCTCTATGATATCTGAAGAAAGGTGCACGTTGTGAAAATACACTGTTGGCAATGCATGTTATATATTACGGCCCAACTGCTCATCAGCATCACTAAAAGCAATCCAAGCGGAGAGCGCAAAAGCCTCTCTGTTTTACAGGTGAAACCATCTTGTCTAACCATTCTTGCTTTCAAGAACAACCGAGCGTCTGGATTCTGCTGTCTACAAAAGGTTAAGAAGTGAGAAGTGCAAACCATACCGCACCGCTTGCACACATTTCAGCTGTATTTCCTAACTATTGCTAGGTAATCGTATTGGCAGTTTTATAAGTCTTTAAATTTTCCAGCAAACCTATGTAGTAATCCTTGCGCAATAATGAAGACTCTTCTTATTGAAGTATATTCTCCATACGCCTGCATATCCAACATTGAAATACTCGAAAGTTCACACCATCTTTTAGAAATTACGATATCTTTGGCCGCACATACCAGTTTGTCACCTGCAGGAACTCTGTAGACAGCTAGGCTTGGTCCCAATTAAACCTACCACCATAATTACGTGGTCGGACTTGCACCCCACAATGACTCAAATGTCAAAGCTTCACTGTTCAAGGTGTAAACTTGTTGGGAAGACCATGGTGTGGAACATAGGACAAGATCAGTAGAGCTCTTTACTGTGGGGTTACCCGTAATGAAACCGTACCGCCCCCTTTCAATGGAAGCGTGGAGACATTGATGTGTTTTCTTGGGCAACCGGCATTTTCATGGAAGCGGCAATGCTGCCTTTCACTGAGAAGTTGGCAAGTTTAAGGAATGCTGTCCCTCAACATTTCGCGCTTCGAACATCCAACGATTGATCTCGATGGCTGGCGAGTAGTTCTGTACGGTTAGAGAACAAATAGAAGTGTACACAAGCTCCATTCGGCTTCGAACCCGAGTAGTTCTGTACGGTTAGAGAACAAATGGAAGTGTGCACAAGCTCCATTTGGCTTCGAACTCATCTTATTTGAAGTGAAGTATTTGTACTCTACTCCATACGCCATCGGTTGAATTCAGACCCCCAAGCCAAGAAGGACATCGGTTGTCATGAGCGTCCCCAAATACAACTGTGCTTCATGCCTAATCGTAATTTGACTATTGAGTCAGAGTCTAGAAGGAGATTCCCTAAACAGAACTCTGAGTTTTGTCGCCAACACGGAAGTCAGACTTTTCGCGAAGTACTGAAGGTGGGATGCCTCAACGATATAATTTTCCTTGTTTCGGCAGCCTGAAATATCCTTTGTTTGCACAACCCTTAACGACTCCTGAAGCACGTGTTACTGGGTTATTTGTTTGACACATGGCCGATACGCCTCAAACGTTCCGTCACATGAAAAGAATAAACAAAAGACAATACTTTTTTAAATCCACGAAACCCTTCGGCATAATCACTTTTGGCGTACGCCTTCCTTAGAAAATCGGTACCGTCAATGCCTGTGGGTCAGAAGGAATCCCACATAGTAGGGTGAAGTTTAGGATAAGCGGTCCGGGTGCGTACAGAGCGTGTAGTTATGAGTGTGAAGGGTCGCTGTTGAACATTAGATAGATTATCATGAATAGGTGAGGCCTTGTAATCAGCGTCACGCCTGGACATGGACCTAGCGGTTGCGGTAAGCAGCCGAGATAAGCAACAGTGGCCACCGTCATCATGGTGACCGGCAATGGATGACACGGTTGCCATCAACATGTTTGCCTTTACGATATATTCCACCTCTGAAGCAGCATATTTCTAAAAGGAATGATATCACTGTGTTGACAGTCTACCTGCAGTTGTCTCGTGACGCTGTTTTATCCACAGGCTGGTTGTGCACATCTGGGGAAGGGGGTCATCCACAGGGATCGCCCTTACATCACCGCTGCACAACTCATGCTATAGTCCGGCAGTGTTATAATCAAAAAAGGCGAGCTCCAAAAGGAAATGTGTTGCGCCGAGGTTTGCCAAAGAAACTCATCTGATTTATTAAATCGAATG
>NW_008751755.1:458847-475435 GCF_000715545.1 Opisthorchis viverrini | reverse complement strand
CTCAACGAAAGCTACAAATGCATTAGACTAACTCCCATTAGAAGCCGCAACTCCGAAAGCCCCATAGTTTCGGAGAAAATAATTTGCGTGTGCCTCTAGTGACTGGCGACATTTCGTACCCTTCTGGACATGGCATTGGCTCAGTTTTTGCACAACGGAATCGGGCTTTCGAAAGCTATAATGTTTTTAGGGTTACCATTCTATGGTGCAGAATGTCTGTTTACAGTTATTAATTCTGCAAATAATCTACATAGGTGACTTTTTTAAGTGAATGTCATCAATTGCTACCGATTTTGAATACGCTGTTAAATGTGATAAGATATCCCGAACTGCGGTAAAAGGTGAAACACAGACGGTTCTGCAGCTGAACTAATTCACTGAACTTCCTTGAATGTATGTAAACCCTGAGGAATCAAAGTATGCGCAAGTATCATTCCTGTAGATAATTTTTGCTGTTTATAGTTGCTTGACTGGCTGAATGGCCAACTATTTGTTCAAGGACATTGGTAATTACTATCCCGAGTTTAAATCACCGAAGCCGCATTCATTATGCCACATAAATCTTGGGAAGTTGGAGGGATGTAAGGCTTGCAGATTTTGTAGGTTTTTTTTGTTAAGCAGAACAGCGCTCTATTGTAACTGGCAAACTATGCCATTTCGTCCATGACTGCGAACAGCTGATCAAACCTATCTGACGCACACAAGTAGCGTGCCCCTATGGGTCTACGATGTCTTATTAACTAGCCACATGGAACTTACGTCGGTTATAGCGGATAGCCTAATCAAGTGGCCTACGCGCGCCTCTCCATCTCTACTAGGAAAATTTGAAGGCCCTGCTTGGACAAGAAGAAAAGTTGAATTTTACTGATCGCTTCGCTAGTATGTACGTCCTGCCGGGAAGCGTCTGGCTTTCTTGGTGCACAGTGCTCTTCGGGTTATTGACGTCCTGAAATGAGATGGAGATACAGGCTAGATTATCAAAGCATTACTATCCGTCGGCCAGCTGTAAACAGTGGTGCACAGTGCTCTTCGGGTTATTGACGTCCTGAAATGAGATGGAGATACAGGCTAGATTATCAAAGCATTACTATCCGTAGGCCAGTTGTAAACAGATAACAATGGTCACTCTATACAGGGAGCATTTATGTGGCAGGAGTCTCGTATGGGCTTGATTACATTCACCTGGCGAAGCAAACGTGGTTGTAGTGACCTTCTCTTGACTACAGAACAAGCACACGTCCGGACTCACGAAACCTTGCCAGTGCCGAATGCATATTGTCTGCCATCATAAAATCAACAACCGCCGCTAATCCACAGAACTGGCCGATACTTCGGGCGGTAGATCTTGTGCTCTGAGTAGTAAGAATCTTGCTGAATTCATCGGCCACAAGCCGCGTGCTTCACATGGCGGTATTCCATACTTCTACAACGCCCTGCAGGTTCCAAACCCCTCTTCCATTAACTGTTGACCTACCGTAATCCGATCGCGCAAAATTAAGGAACTTTATGAGAGGTGACTGCGAGATGGTTCCCTTGCCTACTTAGACAAGCCGCACTGAAGAGCGGGAGCTTCGGTTACTGTTTTTTATTACGAAGCACGCTCAGCTTACTACGTTCTTCAGATTTACCGACTTTCCGCTCGCCTTGCAGGCCGCCTGCTGCGTAACGCAAAGGCGCGTTGGTGCTTCGATTTCCGGATGAACGCACAAATGCCATATAGTCCTTCTTTATGTATTAAAAGAAATCGCGAAAAGCGTAAATGCACTCGTTCAGCAAGAAGGCAGCAGGTCACACCGGAAAAATGTGTATTCGTAACATTAACACAAACGCTTTGCAGGTTTGCAGGTTTTGCAGTGAAAAGCACCGTGCATCGATGATGTGGCTTCGTAACCGGCATGCGGGAGATACTGAACATTGATTGGCTTCTGGGTCCACACTTTCGACCAATAGCGTTTGGCTTTCAGGTGAACGACGGCCACTGACCGATAAGAACAAAGCCGACCGGGGAAACTTGGGCAAAAACCTTGTAACGCACTTGAAACTCGAAGGTATCTGCTTGCCCGTTTCTCATATGACCTTATACGTGCCCCTCCCTTTCTCTCTTCCCCCATTGCAGGTACCACGGACGAATCACCACGGGCTCTGGACAGGGAAGAGTAATCCGTGAATCCGTGATTGATGCTGCATCGGCAAGCAGCCGTCTTCTGCTCGGTCGCGTGGGGCTGGGCGTAGCATGGGCTAACTGTGAGCATGAAAGTGGTTTTGATGAGGGATTCCGCCTGTGACCTCTACCTTGAAGTTTGTCGACGTAGTTTTGGAGCCACCCACTGGACCTGCACGGTCGATGTGAAGACGAGCCGCCTGTGGTTCTTTGGGTCATCGGGCGCCATTACAGCACCATGGAGCAAAGATCCCCCTCTTAAATTCTCGCGCTGTACGCCAACTCCCGAGGATGCGTGAATGTCTACGAAAAGCCTTGCCTGAGCTCACTATATCAAGTGGTGTCAAACAAAGCTGTCCCCATCAACCTTTCTCCTCCAACTTCGCCATTGATTTGGTCATGGATGAGGCACGAGATAGTTCAGTGGTTAAAGCGCAAACTTACTGGTCCGGAGTAACGTTGTTCCAACCCAACTCCGACATTTCGACTGCTCCTGTCAATGCTCTGGCATCCTGGAAGCTGCTCCGGCTTCTTCTTTCGGGTGTTTTTTTGTAGTCGTTCACCGGAAGAATGTCACAGCTGAACGATTCATCATGCTTAAGGGAGACGCATTCACCGTTTCTAATGCCAGTGGGGTCGAAATGCTCCGAGGACGTTCGCTCACAGATATCGAGTACGCATATGATATAGCTATTCTTGAATCCGATGCCGTTTTAGTGCAGACGTCAGTTAATCTAAATTTCGCCTTGTGGTTCAGCGCGCGACTCCCAGCTGCAAAGTGTAGAGTTCTGCAAGTCTGGGTGGGTTTGAACCCCGACCTCATGCTCGTGTATAAGACAATTGAGCTTGTCTAACTGGGTTGCTTTGTCGGTTCCAGCGGTGTAGCCAAGAAGGATATTTCTACCCGGATTGGAAAGCTAAAATAACTTTTGAGAGCCTGCATCACCTGTGGTACAGACGTGACATCAACTTACATACATCCAATGCGGCGGTGCGCCTCATCGTTCACCTGTAGCACCATTTCGGTGCCTAACTGCCTTGCCACTAGAAAGAAACATGGAAGCTGGGATACGGCTAGGTTGCCGAAACCTATACAGGGGAAGTCGAGGGGCAGAGGTCGGGTTCGAACTACGGACATTCCAGTCAGTGAATTCGCACTGTAACCAATAAGCCACCTCGACCATATTGTTATTTGGATCAGAAACCTGTCCTCTGTGAGGTGAGGACGCGAAAAACTTTGTCTTTGGAGCATTACCTGAGGTTGGTAGAGACACCGAACCAGTAATTCTGGAGTACGTCCAATGGTTTTCGGAAGGAACAACTCGCCCGCGGTGGATGAACTCCCTACACCCCATAGGTTGTGGTGGTTTAATCACATGCTTCGTATGTCAGCCGGCTGGTTTCTTTGGAGGGCCGTTTTCACGCAACCACGTGATGGGTGGAAACGAGCCTGGAGAGGTCAGTCAATGAATTGGTAGCAAAGTGTGAAAGCCATTACCAGCAAACTGGTAATCACCGTCTCCCTCTCGAGGTTGGATACATCAGTTGTTAGAGACGTTTTAGATTCCACACTGTTGCTCGCTTAGTGTTGTGAATGTATCCAAGCTGTTGTTTTCAGTGCATAGCACCCCCTTCAATCCCCCCACCGAAACGTTCACTGACGCCCCTTGTACTGACGCATTAATTATATCATCCTCCGCCTCGGATGCGTAGCTTTCCACACCGTCCTCCCCAGATCATCGACGAACAAAAATCTGGCGGATATAACCACTGAGCAACATGAATGTTGCATTTTACAACGAGATGATGATGACTTACAAATGTTGTACAAACTCCTGAAGTTGTCACGAGCTCTTCAGTCGCACCACCCAGGCGAATAGTTTTACCTGACATTTAGGAAATCAGATTATGGTTTAGTTTCCACGCCATAGGCGTATTTCGTGGCGTTATTCAGACACCTTTGTGGTAGAGCAACGAGAACCGTCAGACGACCTAGTGCCTTTCTTGAACAGTTTGCATTAACCTTGGCTTGAGAATTTGAAGCGTGGGTTGTTTCCTCAGCTTTCTAGACTCTCATTAGAGCTAAAGAATTGGACGTTGATGTGACCTTGTAGCGCGAACCGACTCATTTGGGGGCGATACCCGGATTACTTCTGCCGTTCTTTGAAAGTGAAACGAACCGTGGTCGGCTCCGTGCACGTGGTGGCCCCCGTGATGAGGCCCCTGATGCCATGGAGGTCACTAGCATCAGGATTGTGCTGCGGCAAAACAGCTATCCGATATTAGCGCCATACACTCATTTGCAAACTAATTTGGTTTTGCGAGAGACTAACTTGGAACCCAGCTGAATCTCTCGTTTGTGGTGTTTCCAGGCCTCCAATATCTTTCATTTGAGAGGCACTCGACTAGTCGCATCCTGTATGCGGTTCAGGCCCCTATTTCACTCAGATTTCTGAACAAATTCGTGTGTTTATATAATAATTTAACGTATACAGTGTTCAAAATAGACAGCACCTTCAGGTAACACTCGATACTCTAATAAAACCCAATCAGTACAGGTGACCAAACTAGCTGCATACGCAAAATCTGTTGCGTAGCCTGCAATGCAACAAGCAAACAACCGAAACGCGTTATGGAAAACAGATGAAGTGTACACTCTCCGCCCCTCAATTCCCTCACTATTTCGGATACTGCGAAAACAATCAGCCGTCACTTTGCCCGGGATAGCTCAGTGGTTAAAGCGCGAAGTTACTGAACGGAAGGTCAATTCTTCGAGCCCGACCTTGACATCTCCACTGTTCCTGTCTAGACATGGACAAGAAAGATCGTTCAGCTGTAGCACTCTTTCGTTGCCTGACTGCCATTGCAGCAGAAGGAAGCACGAGGGCCGGGATACTTCCAGCTTGCCCAAGCCTAAACAGGGAAAGTCGAAAGGCGCAGGTCGGATTCGAACGACGGACCTTCCTATCAGTAAATTCGCGCTTTCACCACTGAGCCATCTCACCCTTAGACGTGGACAGCTTGACATTATCTAGGGCCTCACGCTTTCTTCGAAAAGGCATGCCAGCTAAGCACCAAAAAAGTATCGCAGCCAAGCGGTCTTCAAATTTATAATCGCTGAGTGCGATTGGTGAGAAACTGCAGTGTTTTACTTGACCGTGATCAGCGAGTTCACCCTCTGACAGGGTACGCGCAACGATGCTGCGCGGGTATTTGGTTGTGCAGCAGGTACTTCGTTCACGATAAACATCCAGCACCATCAATTGCCGTGGCTCGGTCATTTGCTACGCATGCCGAAACATGGTCTACCGAGACGAGTATTGTTCTCTGTACCTCCTTCGGAATGACGCAAACCGCAATGTGGATAATGCATGACTTGGCAGAAGGGCGTGAAAAAGAGCTTGTAGAAGGGTGGTTGCACAGCAGTGAAGCATTAGTGTCAACTCCGATGTTGCTGTCTCTGGTGATGATGATAATGATGATGAACAGAAAATGAAATTTACCAGGTTGTGGTGGTTGGGTCATGTACGATGCGCATCTAGCCACCGTCTACTAGTGGAAGTGATTTTCAAACCCTTGTTGGTTTAGCTTTCAAGAACGAACAATGACTGGGTATATTCAGTCAAGCGGATTGTTATTCGCGTGACTATCCACGTGACTATCTTTTTACCTGGTTGGATGTTCAAGCGGATTGTTATTCGCGTGACTATCCCTTTACCTGGTTGGATTCACTGCAAGACAGGATGCAGCTGATCCCGCTGACTCGCAAACTGTCGATCCTTAGTCGGACTGCTTTTGATCGGCTAAATTCCGACGGGTTTGTGCTGGCGCTGCAGATCATCCGAATAAGGATGTGTGGACAGGATACCTTCCTGCTGCCCAGCCGAGGAAAAAGGTTGACCTAGAAGTCTCAAATCGACCCCTTCTATTCAACGAAAATCTAGTCTACTGTGCAGCAGGGCGAAGAGCAGAGCTTGGGCTCCTGTGGCAGCTTTCAGCCGGAATTCAGATCGCGCGCTTTTTGAACTGAACCATTCATCCAGGGTTTTCAGAGTATTCAAACGACGATACATTCACTATTGAGCAACTTATTTTTAGATTAGGGATCAAGAGTGCTTCATGCACCATCTGACTGTTCAATTGACCACCTCTCGTATACACACAACCAATGGTCTGTCAGCCTATTTAAAGCGCCGAACACCAGCTTTTGCTCTTCACTTTGCTGGAAAACCCTAACAAGAAAACAGCGAATAGGGCTTCATCTCGCTTTCTGACAGCTATCCAAAAATGGCACGCTAAAGTCTGGGAAGGTACCACTGCTCACCCTATGCCAGCCTCATATGTTTTGCCAATCCAAACTTGTGTTTGGTTTTCTGTTCTTCCCAGAATAGTTATAACGAATAAGTCGTACACTGAGGGCTGGATCGATGTTTAAACTTGTCGGTCGTACCTTCGTATCGTTTCTATCTTTATCCCCCACATAAACTCTATTTCCTGTTGATTCACGTGCGCGCAAACAAAACCAAAGTTTTGACTAGATCCTTAGAATCCTGGTTATGCTAATTCTTTCACCCAAGACTTTCGCTTAAACCTGATTTCTTTTTACCCTAAACAGCCGCACTGAAGTCCAGCGGTGGTCAGCCTGTTTGAGTCTGCGCGTCATCGTCAGCTTGCCCTTTTCTTTACCGTGATTTAGCGCCCTCTAATGTTTTCTGAGCCAGGTGCCGGAGCGGGGAAAGTAAGTCAACATGAAGTGTATAACCTTAACAGTTTCCGGCGGCACCGGTGTACTAAATATTAATTCTTTCATCAGTGGGGTTTCCCCTTGCGGTATCTTCCTCAACTCACTCACCGGAACTCACACTCCATAGTCCTTTGTTTGGGCTTACGACAAAGTCCAGTGAGATTTTAAGTGAACGAAATTCTCATGTCAACCAGTCGGACCGATGGTTTCGCCCGAAAAGGCAAAATGGCAGTCAAACTCACTGCATTTGATCATTCATTTGCTGTGACGAGATTGTAGGTTGTGGCCCTTAGCTTGATCATACGAGGCATTTTAGGCACATAGGCTGATAACCCATTGGCCTCCAGGTTCCCTGATATTTAAGAAAGCAGTTAGTTCAGTGAAAATAACTTGATTTGTGGGTGACGTGCCTTTGCTCCCTCATTCCTCTTGATTGAGTGCTCTTGCCTGTCTTGTCTGTGTTCAAATATAGGCAGTCTAAGGCCTTCTCTCTTCCAATGTTTCCTTACTCTTGTCGTGATCACATAAACCATACTTTTCATATATCATTAACTGGTATCTGTCACTCTATATTTTCATCTCATGTGCATTGTGCCCTCATATTCTGTCTTCTAATCTCGACTTGAAACCACTCATTTCTCATAACATTCACCACTGACGTTGCTCCTTCCCTAGACCCTTTACTTTTGACAAGACTGAGAAGCACTCCGTTACTATTATGCGTAGCGCATTTGGTTGTACGTGGAAGCTAGGAAAGAGGTCCTGCTAGATGTGGATACCGAATCTCCTGTGACTTCTCCATGCAAACAGTCTCTTTTTTGGCAAGGAAAAGAAAGCCGAGCGGATGTACAGAAAGCTGAAGAGTTATGTTGATCCTACATTCAAGGCTTCCAGACATGACTTTCTTGGGACTCACAGGATCTACGAAGGATGGAAAAACTTTAGGCTCTCCAGGCCTAGTCAGCAGCAATTTGACAGATTCGAACTGTAGTCTCCGAAAGGGGCAATATAGATTATGCATGACTGGTTGATAGACTATTTTTTGCGGCACACTGACTGTGTACCGCTTCCACCTCTCCCTTATCTCGATTATTGCAGGGTGGTGGCGCCGGTGGTCCTGTTCGCGAAGCGGGTGGAGCGCTTGGAAAACGCGGAGCTGCACTTGAGGATGAATACTTTCGTCGCCAGGTAAATTATTTCATTATACCGTCTGCGTCATTGCAATGCTGTCCTTCAAGTGCTGCACAAAGACATTTGAGAAACAACCTGGAGTACCATGTTCCACTGTTACCGCGTACACTAGCGTCTGGGTCCTACTGTATTTCATTCTTAAGTGTTTCGAAACCAACGAGTCAATCAAATATCGGTGAAACCGCTTGATGTAATGATCCTTGCTATAGTCCCTTCTACAGAGACTTAGACTACCGAATTGACAGCCTTTTTGGCCTAGCCAAGTAGTTGGTTTGTATTCGGCAAACGACTTGTCACGACTGTAGGCACTGGTAAACATCAACCCGTCTGGAAGGTGTCTTGGAGCCTCACGAAAGGAAGCCAGTTAATAGAGAACAGCTTACTAAAGGTTTACAGTCCGAAGGCCTTCTGTGTAAGCTCCTATACCAAGGGTACAGTACCGCCTGTACAGACTCTTTCTGCGACAGTGGTCTCTAATAGGACCGAATTAGCTTTCATATTCTGAAATAGCACTAATGAGGGAGTGCTGTGCCAGTTTGCATCCGTGCGGATGACGATCTCAACTTGTTAGACTTTGGTTTTTGGAAGTACAGTTATCGTTCTCTTTGGACATCGTCGAAAGAGACCAAGCAGAGGTGATCTTTAGAACATGCTGTCTTAACAATGAGTTGAGTGTTTTCAAAAGGCCTCACTGGTCCAGTCGCTGTCTCTCATTCGGACAGTAGGTTAACCACGTGGTTTTTTGCCAAATGACCAGCAGTTACTTGACTGTCTTAGTCATTCGATCGTGTTTCATATCCACTGCGAGATGACCCAAGTGGTTAGAGTGCGAATTTGCTGACCGGAAGGGCCGTGTATCGAACCCGACATCTGCCTCTCGACTTCCGCTGTCTAGGCGTGGCCAACCTGGCAGTATCCCAGCCCTCGTGTTTCTTTCGGGTAGCATGGCAGCTAGGCACCGGAATAGTGTTAGAGCTGAGAGATGCGTGCCAGTAAACGACTGTGCTCAGTATGAAGGTGTGGTAGTATTTTTCATGGAGATTTGCTCATCAGCACTGCGTTCAAACCGCGGGGAAACAAAAACTCTGTTCTTACAGATCCAAAACACTAAATCATTGTTCTCCCGGGCTACAGTGGCTAGGCATGCAGCGCGATAGTCAGCGTTATCCCCAATCTATCGGATAGGTCATTTCAGGTCATCTGACATGGCATGGAAATGACCGGAACAAGCGACCTTCTGCAATTCCATTCCATCGTTATTTATCGTTTGGCGGGGAGATTTCCGTGTATGTTCACTAGCTTCACTAATTTGCAGACAACTTGATTGTAACTTTAGGGATGGTACAAAGCTACTTGAGGTCCAAATGGTTCCCCAAATTATAATCAGCTCTCGCGGGCAGGATAGTTTCGGGAGAACCCACTAGAACCCAGCTATCTTGTGCACCTGTAAATGTAATCACTCATCTGTACAAAAGCACCTGTGTGATAAATCAGTGTTGGGCTGATTAAATTCTTGATTTTACAGGATGCTGAACAACTGAAGGCGATGCGTGAGAAAATGGAACAGAAACCGGCGGGTTCAGAGAGTGTAAGTTTTTGGTTTTTGTAATCTAGGGGTTCCAATGTGTTCACAGATTATTTTGCTGATATCCGTTCTGTAGTGTGACAATAACTTCACCCAACCTCTCAGATGATCTTACTGACTACCCTGAGCGTGTGAGTCCGTTCTAAGAAACCAATAAAATGGCATTCATCAATTGAAGTACCTCATGACCACTTTGGACAAGATGGCTCAAGTTGTTAGAGCGGAATTTACTGGACCGGACGGTTCGTGGTTCGAACCCGACCTCTGCCTCCTCCCCCTTTCTGGGCTGGAGCCTGGGCGGCCCTCGTGCCTCCTTTGGGTAGCATGGCAGCTAGGCACGAGTCGAGTGTTACAGCTGAACGATTTATTTTATTTATATTGAAACGGATTGTATCACGATCTTAAAGGTGGAGCACCCTAGTGAAACAAAACAAAACAAAACCTCAACTTTCCGTTGAGGTGCTGGCAGCGTTTCAACGTGCGTCAGTTGACACTCGCCATCCGAGTATTAAGGATTCAGTAAGATCCGGAAATGACAGAAATATGAATTAAACAGTATTGGATACAGAGATGGGAACAACAACTTTGAGGAGGGCTATTTCGAGAGGACGATGTGGGTCGGTATCGTGGATGTTCTCCCTAGAGGATGATGATGGTCCGTGCCTGCTCCGGATAAACGGTTGAACTCTTCACGAAAATTCAGTGGACTCTCCAGCTATTCAACATCAGTTCAGGTGATGGTCCACAACAACTTTGCTGCGTTGCATTGCAATTACCAAGCGTTTAGAACTCCCCAGGTTCTGCTAACTCGGTTGATTTGCTGTTCGACATAATTTCATTATTCTGGGTTCCATTCGTCTTAATGATGTACTTCGCCCACTTTCTCGTTTTACTAATCCCGCTAGACGTAAGCATGGGTGGCGTCAGATCTAACTTCAACTAAAAACAGGCCTACTCGTCAGCTAGACTGCTCAGAGTATTATTCGAACACTCAGACATAGGAACTGCTCAACACCCAAACTTCCATACAATTTAAGGCACTGCAGAAAATCGAGCTGATGATCACACGAGGAACATGCCCCATCAGTTTGATACACCTGTGAACTATTGGATAGTTAAAACTCATGAAAGCTACTTTGTTAACACTGGATTGAGAACAGACGCGGTAGCTTCCTTTGAACGAGCTGAACAGATTTTACGGAATGCCGTCGAACAGATGTTCATCTTTCAGTCGACTGTACGGTGGCAACATAGATCGGTGTACGCCGCCCAGGTCTTGGCCGAATACAAGCGTCGTTTTTTGTAGACTGATGCTACTAATTTGGGAAACATTGCATTAAATTGTGCGCCGCCCGTCGCTTTTGACCGCCTCCTTTAATGATTGACATTCAGTGTATACATTTAGAGATAACTACGTTCCAGTTGTGACGCGTAAGTCTGCATCTGATGCACCGGAACTGGGGTTCTGATTCAAACAGAGTCCTTGAGCAAAGTGAGAGACCCAGATTTCTTTCGCTTCGGAATTTTCCTAGTAGACTCAATTATCTCATCCAGACAGCAATTCCCACTGGTTATAAGAAATTCAGTAAAAAATCACGAGTTTACTAGTTTTCATCCCAAAGCCTCGTTTTCAGTCACAACTGTAAGATGCTTTTTTGTTTCGAGTTGGTAGACTTTCTGTAGAGGGACGGACAACGGTTGAAATCTCGGCAACATCTCCTGACCTCCGGAAGGACTCCACTACCCGCAACTGGGAACCAATGAGTTTGGGGGTCTGGTTCTTATAAAGTTTAGTTTCAGTTATTTTGTTCTCGCAATCAGCCAAGCCACGTGTTCATCCGATCCATTCTTTCCTTTTTCGAACAGAAACCGCCAGAAAGGTAACATTTTTGAGCCGGCGATCTGAGTGATCAATTAGAAAATTCGCTTTCCACCATTTCGTTCTCTCACACTGAAATCCATGATTCATATTGTGATTATTTTTCTTACCTTTTCTTCCAATCGAATTTGGTTTACGTCTGTTTCCGTTAAAATTTGAGGTTCTGCTGAACCGAAAAAAAGTAAACTGTTTTCTACCACAATACGGAGTTGTTTTTTTCCGCGTTTCGCTGTTCGTTCGGCGTAGGTGGCAGAGTGTTGCAGACGGATAACAGTCAGGAATGCACCATTAGAGTGATTTATTTCCGCATCGCTAACACGGAAGAACTTCAACCACCTAGAGAA
Source organism: Opisthorchis viverrini (assembly GCF_000715545.1). Taxonomy (NCBI): domain Eukaryota; kingdom Metazoa; phylum Platyhelminthes; class Trematoda; order Opisthorchiida; family Opisthorchiidae; genus Opisthorchis; species Opisthorchis viverrini. The sequence continues at coordinate 463,531 of NW_008751755.1, read as the reverse complement.
CTCGTACGCAAGCAAGAAACCCGATCGTCAGGATGCTCATTCTAAAAACAGACACAAAGCCCTCAGTGGATCCCGGTAAAGGTGGGCGGTTTTTTGTATACAATAATATATCGGTTTTTCTTGGCGAGCCTTTGGAATTGCTCAAGTGTGGAAATCTGACAGGATCATGTGGAGATGATATAAGCGAGCACGCGTGGTGCATGTCTTTTAAAGTTACTGCGAGAAGGTTGGATGTACTATGGTTTTTCTGGGATCTGTGGACACTTGGTCCAAAAGACAGGATTTCTTTTTGGAAAACACTGATCTACCGCAGTTGAGCTCGAGATAACTTAGTCGTTAAGCTGCGATCTTACGGGTCCGAAGGTCAGGGGGAGAGACGGCTCAGTGGTTACAGCGCAAACTTACTAGCCGCAACACACACACCACAAACTAGCCTGATGCAAAGCAGGGGTCTACAATTCAGTAGTGTAATCTGTACACTTCAGACCGCGAAGATTCTACTTCACTGGAAGCTTTTAGCCAACGCTAACTGCGTCGCTTTAGTTGCTATGTGTTGCAGCGCATTCCAAACAGTTTATCACCGTTTGTCTGTCTGTCTTTACGCCTAATCCCGTTCCATTTTTACACAACCCCTATACATATTGTTCTCCAGCCGTGGCGTTTTGACACGCTCCTGTTGATTCCTCCGAAGCCTGTCGAATGTATGAAATGTCGAGAAACTCACAGATATCGACCAACTTTGCTTCATTATCCACGCTTGTTTCCTACTCTTGTTCACCGGGACTCGATGATTTTTTCATCATGATAGTATTCGTATTCACAGGTTTCTAATGTGTTATCGTACAACAACAGCAAGGTTGGCTTGAACAAATCAAATGATTCCTTGTCTTCAAGTCAGTGAGAGATGGAACATAATCTACTCCAAACGCTTACAACTGTTTTCATGTTGCAACGTACCCGAACAGCTGAGACAACGTGGAACGTAGCGACCTTAACAACTTGAACCTGGATGCCTTTGTGCTCCTCTCTTTTCACTATCCTTTTGCGAACATGAGCAGCATTCACCTAGAAACGATAAGCTCCCCACCATTCTGGTGGGTCGAATTTTAAAATTAGGGTTACCTGCCTATGGTCCAACCTCGTCGTAACAGTGCCATACTCTTTCGTTGCGATCACGAATGAGCATTAGTTCAGCAAATAAGGAGGGTGAAAGAATGACTTATATGGAGACCTCAGGGATGAGATATCATTCCCATCATTGTAGAATTGTCCAGGCTACAGAGCACATCAGTCCAGGTATTAGAAGACGGGGAACTTAGTTTTCCGTATTCACTCAGTGTTTTGCATTCGTCGCTGAGTGCTGCGGCGCGTCTTTGACAGCTGAGATTTGGAGTTTATAACTCTTCATTCTTGTTTAAAAGACGAGATCATAGACTTTCGACGGCATTGGGTGAAACTCCAACCGACTGGGATCAACTGTGGGACCTTGTTTCTCTATGGGACGCACCTTAACATGAACAGTGATGCTCAATTGACCGAATCAGGAAATTTTCACCGAACTTTCGCAAAACCCGTCCACCCCTGAACCCGAGTCAGCAGCGTTCAAGTACCAGACAAGTTCTATCTTTCAGACAGTCATCATTGTGTAACTATCTGTCGTCCTCTGCGTGCTTAACCAACTGAATGCTTGCTACCCTGTCGTGTGAACGATAAAGGGTAGGCAGCCTGCTCGTGGTTGGCATGCAGAGGCGAGTTTCCTTAATTGGTTAGAGCGCGTATTTACTGACCAGAAGGTCCCTGTTTCAAACCCGATCCCTACCTCTCGACTTCCCCTGTCTAGGCTTGGGCAACCTGGCAGTACCCCAGCCCTCGTGCTTACTTCGGGTAGCATGGTAGCTTGGCACCGGAAGGGTGTTACGGCTGAGAGATACAGGCCAATAAACGACTGTGCTCAGTGTGAAGGCATCATGGTGTTTTTCAGGGAGATTCGCTCATCAGCACTGCGTTCAAACCGCAGGGAAACAAAAACTACGTTTTTATAAATCCAAACCACTAACTCATTATTCTACCGGGTTACAGTGGCTAGGCATGCATCACGATAGTCAGCGTTATCCCCAATCTACCGGACAGGTCATTTCAGGTCATTTGACAAGACATGGAACTGACCGGACCAAGCGGCCTCATGCAAGACCACCCCATTGTTATTTGTCGTTTGGCGGGGAGATTCCCGTGTATGTTCACTAACTTCACTAATTTGCGGACAACTTGATTGTAACCGGGGACGCGACGGAATCCCACCTGGATCTATTTCAAGTAAATGTGTCACACAAAGGTTGTCCGGTGTTCCAGCTGATAAGATATTCTTGAAATGCCAATTTGTACGTGGTTGAAAAAATACATTCATACTGTTAACCGTAACCTGAATTAAATTGAGAGATAATCGTACTACTGATAAACCACTAGTAGTCAAACGATTAAGTGTAAAACCACTGGTCGGAGGGTCGCTGGTTCGAAGCTTTCCGAGTTTTATGAGATACGCAACACTGATGATTTCCAACAAGGATGAAACAGTTATGTTCGTCTTTTTAGCATTGGTTGGCTGACAATGAAATCTTCATCGATGGGAGAAAATTTCTAAAAAAATAATTAGAACCACAAGAAAAGAAAGGGGATTGTTGAACAGGCGCGGAAAAATTGTTGAGAGCATCCGACATGTCATGTTATTTATCCCTGGTATTCACAAGACTTTCTCATTATAGGCATCATAGCAGACATCGAGACAGTCGCTGAAGAGCTGTCATCCAACCACAGACGTTCGTGAGACAAGGCGCTCGATTTGAAGGAGACAATGGTGTGCAGTAAGTGGACCTGACACCTGCCCTCTTCAGTTTGTCTGTCTCATTGTTTGCCTTCGGATATCATTTAAAACCGTGGCAAATCCGGAAAGTAGTTTCATCTCAATTCAAAGTTTGCTTTTATCAGATAAGATGGCGCTGTTTTGAGAAAATCGTGCCTGAATTATTCTATTAGCGTAGACGTGTGAGGAATTCTATTTTTACCACCATCTTCGGTGTCAAAACTGGACTGTTTACCTCCCAGAGTGGGAAATTATCCCAAAAAATTGCCTACGTCTCCAGACGTGGAAGACGTCCGACATTTTATTGACTTCGCTACAACGGTTAAGCAAAAGACATGTCTGTGTGCTTTTCATCAAAGCAGACTCGAATTTGAGGGGTTTTTAGTTTGACAACGTTCGGCCGTCTTGAGTGTATGACTAAAGAGTGACACAACTTCAGTGCTTCACCTTTTGTGTCGACTTGTGTAGGAACGAGGGATGGACTACCCACATAGGAATAATCTGGGACTAGTTGAGAGAACTGGCAAAGTTCGTGTTAGACATGACGATAATTGCAGTTTTTGTAACTCAACGTGACTGACATACTGCCGCCCACTTTCTGTCATTCAACCAAATAATCAACCTAACTAGGCGCCCCATACAACACATCTGAACCTCACTAGCGCACAGCAACCTCATTTGTACCGAATACGGTGCAAAAAACCCTGTCAGATAACTTTGACCGATCACGACATTTCAAAACAGAGCTGAAGGCTTGCACAAATTTGATCACGAAATGGACAGCATATCGAAATAAGGTGCAAGTGGTCTGCACTAAAAAGAACGACAAGAATGAATAAAATCGAAGAGGAATTGGAAGGTTTCCATGTCGTTTCGTTTAGTATGTGATGGTGGGTTGGGAAAACTATTCGTTTGATACCATTTTTCAGGACGTGGTCTGAATAGTTAGAGAGAAGAATAGTTTTCTCGACGATGCGGTTCACAAGCAAAAAGTGGCGCTGTCCAAACCATCCATTTTCCCAAAAACTCCACGCCGTTTCGGTGTTTTTCCCATTGCTCTGTAAGTTTTTGCAATGTCTCATAATGTTTGCTCGTCCACGATCAACAAGTTAGAGTCAGTGGTCTTTGGGATGCCCAAATCTGTTCACCCTTTGTTCTCATTATTCCGAAGTTGCATCAGCAACATACAGAGCGTCCACGTGTATGCGCTTCAGATCAGCCCTAACTGCACATGGCCTTACCCATTGTGCGGGGGTGTCCGTTGACATGGGACATGACACTAGAGCTCTCAGTGACTGAGTTTTATCTCGAATGGTATTGGATTCGGTAGAGGTTTTCTTTTCATGTAATCCGGTTACGGTTGTAAGGGGTTTGTAACAGTTTTTTAGCTCTTGAGTCTTGGCGGTATGGTTAGCGATGAATCTCAAAGTTTTTACCTTGAACGGATTCGGCTGCTCGAAACAGCTGGGGGTTGGTAATGATTAGGTCGTGGCCAGGAGATCTTGTTGACTCGTGGAGAGTTGTTGGACGCTCGGCTGGTAAGAACAACATGGGAGCTTGAGGGAGGCTTAGAGTTGTATGAGGCGAGACGGCCTAAGTGGTTAGAGCGCGAATTTGTTGACCAGGAGGTCCGTGGTTCGAACCCGACCTCTGCCTCCCGACTTCCCCTGTCTAGGCTTGGGCAACCTGGCACTATCCCAGCACTCGTACAATCTCCGTATGGCATAACAGGCACCGAAAGGGTGCTTCAGCCGAATGATTTTGTATCACTTTTCATCAACTAGGTATCCCGCTCCTGAAGCAGTGTATTTGTCCCTTTCACATGAA
>NW_008751755.1:458346-458701 GCF_000715545.1 Opisthorchis viverrini | reverse complement strand
TCGTTCTGGCGCGACATTCCGAAGCTATCAACTTCGGTTACATTTTGGCTCATCAATGAAGCTGCACCGAAAACGACTGCCCTATAGGGACAGAGTTTTAAAATTCGAAAATTTTGTACGTGGTTAGTCCTCTCCCGCATTCAGCAGTACTCAGGCCCAGGAAAATCGATTAATGGTATTTTGCAACGAGATACCGAGGACTCAGCACAGCCTGAATCCTTTGTTGCCTTAGTTTTGCTCCATATGATCAGCGAACAGCTGAAGCAATAACAGGAGCTGGCTCCCCTACTAGACGTTTATATATATATATATATATATATATATATATATATATAATATCTTCGGCGTTGATGCT
>NW_008751755.1:457217-457820 GCF_000715545.1 Opisthorchis viverrini | reverse complement strand
AAGGCCCACACTGCCATTCAATTCACCTCGGAAGGAGAAACCGACAACTTCTTCCACTTCCTAGATGTTGGCCTTGAACGACGTCACGATGGTACACTGAAACGATCGGTGTACCGAAAACCTACTTGATCAGGTCAATACATTAACTTTGGCAGCTTCGTGCCACTGAATCGGAAGCGTAACCTGATCCATAGTCTAAATAACAGAGGGAAGGAAATATGCTCTGATGGTGCACTAGAACAAGAATTCCGAACTCTCACCAACGTCGTGAGAGACAGTAGAATCCCCGACAGGTTTATTACAAAGCATTTGAACAGGGAGGAAGCCAGCACAGGCACAGCCACAGTTGAAAGGAAACCAGTTTACATTAGCCTCCCGTTTAAGGGAGATATACCGGCCGATCTACTGAACAGAAGACTTTCCACCAGTCTGAACAAAGTTTTCCCGGCCGCAAAACTCCGAACCTGGTTCACCAGCAATCGTTTGTGCCCGTTTAATCTCAAGGATAAGTGCCTCGTCTACGCCCAAAATGTTTTTTATTTACTCTTTATATTTACTCTTTCTCTTGCTGCTGTGCAGCGGAATACATCGGACGCACGACTA
>NW_008751755.1:439607-457096 GCF_000715545.1 Opisthorchis viverrini | reverse complement strand
TTAAAAGGCGCCGGCTAATCAATCAACAGCGCACCAGTGGCTGAAACAAGGCATTGTAACCCAAGATGCCACGGTGGTGGTAAGCATCAAATTTTCAGTACCCTGCTTACCAAAACACCATAGTGCACTGCAATTATTAGCAACAACAATGTTAGTAAAAAAATTGGGCATGCACCTGTATGTCAGCGGATAAATGGATGAGTAACGACTTTACACTTCATGTACCTGACGAGCAAGTGAAATTCGGACACGTGTACGGCAGATGAGAAGTACCGATTCTGGGCGCTAAACACCGTAGACGGAAAGCACGAGATTGGTTCAGTGTCATTTGATGAATTTCAGTAACAACATATTAATACAGAAAATTGAAAAGCTCCTGTGGCTCTTAAAATGTGAGCAAATTCTAGAATATCTGGCTTTAGGGACTTCAAAGCAATTCATTTTGTCACCTACTAAAATGTTGCCAGTAGTTTATAATTGATTCACCTGGCACAACGCTGTTCGCGGTATTTTCCTCTCGTTTCCGTCGTGTGCATTTTGATTCAATGTACCGAATATGACAAGTTACCCGGTTGAATGTGCAACGATCGAAATGAAAAGTTGGAACTTTTAGGCTTTTCAGCCCCTCACTCGTCACGCCAGCCGTTAAAAATAAATGCGTGCGGTTGCCAACACAAAACGAAGAACGCCGAAATTGAAAGTGAAATATTGGTGTGTAGTGGGAGTCGATGACTTAGTTAATCGATTATAACGATCCGTTGAGTAGAATGAGAAGACTTCGCCTAAGGATAGGCTTTATTCAACATATAAGCACAATATAGGCTGAAATGACAAGTGAAAGTGGATTAATGGAAATAGCAGTAAAGCGTAACTTTCACTACATTCACTCCGGCAGGCAAAATGTGTTGTTGGTAACAGAAAATGAACGTAGTGCGGATGAACAATTGAAAATGGCTAAAGTAATTTTTAGTATTTTGAGGGTCTGAATGGAACTCTGAAATGACGTTTCGTCGTGGACGCAAGAAAGTTTGTAACACCTGATCTAGACTTCGCGGCTACGTAAATTGTAGGGACGAGTGCGTTGCTGTTGCATCGGAAGATTCTGAGCACTTTCTGATATGCTCGTTTTCGGTCTGTTTCGAATCTCTGGTAATATTCCAGCATTTCCTTCACTGTTGTTATCATCCGATAACATTTGAAACTCGAGCTGAACATTTTCTGATCCCCTATCGCCACCTGCGGGTGCGAGTTGACGGATGGAAACTGTTTGGTCCCTACCGTCTATGAGCCGAATATGGGCATACTCAGGATTGCATTCTAGTAACGTCGCTTCTTCCACAATTGGGTCACATTTTGATGTGCGGTCAAACGACTTCAGAAGGACAGGACCTGGTGATGTTAGCCAGCTAGTCAGAAATGGTCCGTACGATGATCGACGCTCGTGAACAAACATTCTCTCATGTGGCGTTGAATTAGTAGCCGTACAGAGTAACGACCGAATGGCATGCAGAGCATCGATGAGCATATGTTCCCAATGTCCAACGTCGAGATGTGTATGCTAGATGCGGTTCTACACGAGACAAGTTTGTCCAAGACACTCTCAAATAAAGCCGACTGTCTCCAACCCTTGTCAGTGGATATTTCACTTGGGGATCAATTCACGCCGTCGGTTCCCATTGATGGTAGATTCCGGTTCGCCATTGTGTCGTGCCACCTGTTGCCACAACTACAAAATCAGGTGGGTGTGCGAGTGTAGTTTTGAACCACATGCAACGATACGTGTGATGATACGTACACGTTCAACTGTTCCCAATCGGATTCAGTCTTCGGCGGCATGGAACCCAAATAACAACTACGTAGATTAATGACCTTTGGTGTCACGATCTTTATCGGATAATTTTTAACCAGATCAAGTTCATTTACCAGCCAAATCATTTTCCACTGAACTGTTCGCGAGAAATTCTGTACCCGCATCCGGAAGCATGTGATTCTGGTGAGGTTACTCACGACATTTTCTAAGAGTTCGTCTGAGAAAGAACATTTCGCCGCCTCAAAGGTATGCAATCTGAGACATGCATAGTCTGAGACAAGAGAATTTTCAACGCATCACTGGTTACAGATTCCTCACTAGGGTTTGATGATCCTTCGTTTCGTTATGGGTGACGTTCTTCTGGAAATGGCGCTCCAATTTGAAAAACGTTTACTCAAAGCCACGACAAATGCGTGTGAGAAGGAAAGCCGTGCGATATGTGACGAAGTGTGAAACAGCTGTGCAATAACGAATCAGTCACAGTGTTATGCTCCCAGCATTTATCTCACCATGCTCAACGGAAAATTTCCACTGCCACTATCATTGATGCGATAGAATATCCCCGCTGTTGCAGTATGCTGGTATTTTTAACCGACCGGTATCCTCCCGTCTGTCTTTCACCAGTAAAACAGCTATTGATTGACGTGAAACTATGATAGCATCTGTGTCAGAGAAAGAAAGGGCAGAATAGTTCCAACAGTCGGTTGGTTCATTCCTCGGGGACGTTTGAAAGAACACTTTACGTTGTCACAAGAATTTTACCAATAATCATTTTACTAGTTTCACTCTACCAAAGAAAGCTTCGGCATTAGACACTGAAAGTTTACTGAAAACTCTCCAGAAGCTCACGAACGGTTTCAGTCATTTTAGAGACCTTCAGGTAGGCACCGTCCCCGAAATCCCAAAGACCTTATGTTTAAAATGAATCCAAATTGGACAGCACCTTACTTCATCTGCAAACTAATTTCCTTTTAATGGTAAACACAACTAAATTCAACTTAGTCTCTGACAAATTATTTTATTCAGCTGACTATGCTACACTGCATAATGATGTTGTGTGGTTAGGAAGACTGAGTAGTTTCCGCCAAAGACAGTTCGACATAGAAATTTTGTAAATATCTCCAACCTATTTTTGTAAAAATAACTACTCACAAGGTTTCTGAAAACTCTTTGACAGAATATCATGAAAAAGAGATTCAGTTGAGTCTCTCGTGAAAACCAAATTGATTTGCAAATCAGTTTGTAAGTACTCCAGGAACAAATCACGATTCCCAAGCTTAGTTGATCGGTTATTTTCTCGGAGTCCTTTACTCGGTGTTTAACAAAAAGTTCCTAATATCTGGCTCTATCGTCTGATACCTAAAAATAAATTGACGGGTTGGGGGACTGCAGCTCGAGCACCACAAAGTGTGCAGATCTGTGCTCCCAAGCAGATATGAACTCACGGAGTCGCGGAACTAGCAAAATGTTTCTCCCCGAACAGATTCACACGAACTTAGATTTGTCTTCCTCTATGACTTTCACTCCGGGTTGTTTGAGTAACTAGTGAGGTGAAAAAACGCGCGACTACTTGGCGTTCTGTATTCCAAGTTTAGCTTGGTGAGCACAAAAACCCCTGTGTTCAAAAGGTTTCTGGTTGATTGGGTACCTGGAGATTGGTGCAGTTGTCGGCCCATTTTGTCGAACATCAAGGACTGCTTCGTAGTTGATTATGACCTCTCTCTATGGTTCAATACTCACAGCCAGGGTGCACATACCTAAATTAAAATTCCTCTAATCAGTCTTTGGACAAAATCTCTTCGCTTCGGAATCAATTTTGGAGAAGATTTTTCTAAACGTTGCTGGAGAAGAGTTCCTTAATTCCGAGAACTGATCATTAGTCGAGGAATCTACGTCAACTATAATTTCGTCACTTGATTTGGGCTGGGCAGTTCAAGGTCGCTCCAGACATCTCACTCGTTACATCTGCCAATTCCAGACCTATCTTGTCTCTATGACGTGATCCGAATTTCAAACGAATTTATTCTAATTAGATGTGCGTGTGCGCTGGTGCGGTTTGTAACTAACTAACTAACTATGTGCGTGTGCGCTGGTGCGGTTTGTAACCAACTAACTAACCAACCGAGGCCACACTGCAATACTTCATAAAAGGACTTAATAAAATGGCATTTTCTCGGTTTCTGTTATTCTCAAATTACGAATCCCGATGGGACGAGCAAGTTGGACAGAACCACGACAGCGGCTGATGAAACTTGTCCCTTCCACTCATTTTAAGGATGCAAGAAGCGAGCAATTTGCAAACCAGTTCGACTACATTTCAGACATAAACCTGACCGCATAAGTGCAACACGCTGACATTCTTTGGGCGGACTGGATGGAGAGTGTCTAAGACTGTGTGCCTGCCAGGATATTGGCACAATATGTTCTCGTATGAACACTATTCGGGTACCCTACCTCTCTACTAGAATAAGTGGACCAAGACAGTCTGGGATACTGCTCAACTGAAGACGAGGTCTTTAACTACTAAAGACTCTACCATCAACTTAGGCTTTTTTTCGAAGTGGATGGTTCTGAATGGTCAGCCTCTGAATGATAGATGAAGGAAGCTAAGTGAACCGTAAGCAATCAGAAACGTTTCAAATTTTGGTCTGGTACAATTATACTGAAGAAATAAACAGGGTTGAGTTGCAAAAGTTGGCTGCAACACCTGGAACTACGATGTTACAAACCGCGTTAAAGGTTGATTGAAAACCAGAAATCACTCGTGTAAGCGTGACATTAAAAGTGAAAGTGAAACCGTGAAGCGGTTCGCGGCACTGTGCCCCCGACCAAAAAGCAAACAGTTTGCACAATGGATATCAATTTCATCCCTAGTGTCCACATGCAATTAATGCCAACGCATTGGGGGAGAATTTTTGTTATTATTACACGAGGGTCATGTGATCGGAATGCAAGTGGGAGCGAATATCGAATCGAATATGGAATCGAATATCGTAGCAAGTGAAATATGAGGCGGCCTGGTGCAGCACATTCAGTTGCCTGAAAACATCACAAACGAGAGATTCTGCTGGGCTCCAGGTGAGTTTCTCGAAAAACCAAATTAGTTTGCAAATAAGTGTATATTCTCGAATTTCGTGCAATTTGTCTTTAAGTAAAAAATAGGGCTGACAGAAATCCGGGGACCTCGCCTACCTGATGAGCCCCAAGAAGAGCGAAACCGGTCGTGGGTTGTCGACGGATTTTCAGCAACCTTATGAGTAGTACATTACAAAAATTTGTTGCATCAGAAAAACAAAAATCGAAACAGCGCCAAAATCACACGGGAACGAACGTGTGTCACGTCACAGTGATGTGGTTCTTTGGTCCGTGATCCACTCACCATTCGATTTTCCAACCTTTGCGACTGGTTAGGTCGGTCATCTGTTCATGACCGGTCCGTTCATTTAGTTTCATCTGTGGAAAAATTTGGGTTGACCAGACCAATGTTGTCGTAATTGAACAAGCAATTAATCAAGGATGGGTCTAGGGTTTTACTAAGGAATGCACCACGGATCGACTGACTTGCACGTTATTAATAATACATGTGTGTGGGGGTAATTTATCACTTGCTCTTTTGATCAATTATTCATGGGAAAGCCAGTCGATTCACTTCTAATCTTTTGGCTAACACGATCGAAATATCGGTCTTGACTTCAGCCAAGTTAATCTGGCCACTGGGAGGACTAAAGTAATTCTACACAAATTGTAATCAATGTGAACATGTTTGTTGCTTACGTCATCAAACGAGTAATTGATTCATTTCTTTCCAGGCCTCCCATCCGTACTCGTTTATTAGTCTTTCGGTCTGAATCAGTGGTACAAAACTGGCCAGTCGCTATTAGGCAATGTACAATCATTTTCAGACTCAACTGATTCCCAGGTAAGGTTCCTCAGCTGGAAGACCGCAGAAGAGCCACCATTTGGGACGATATTCAAGATATTGCAGAACTATTCCTAGATTGAACTTTACAAACAAGTTTACTGAAAACTCTTTGGAAGCCCATGATCGGTTTTTTCTCTTCTTTTCTGCGTTCGCCAGGTAGGTGCAGTCTCCAATATTCCACCAACCTTACGTTCCACTTGAACTCAAACTGGACGCAGTGGGAAACTACGCTCATCTTTAGACCACTTTGGTATCAACTGGAGATTCAGTTGAGTTCCAGCAGAATATCTCATTTATGATGTTCTTCTCAACTAAATGTGGTGCGTAATAGGGGCGAATTCGGTCGTGGCTGCCGAATAGTTTTCAGCAACCCTATGAGTAGCCTGTTACATCAAATGGTTACTGTGGCGGTGTTGTTAGTGCTCTAGTTGTGACGTAATTAAGTTGATTATTGGAAGGAAACAAGCACTAACAAATGTCTGTCTTACTACAATGTGATGATAACAGTAGTTAGGTGCACTTGATAAAAATAGATACAATGCGAAAAGTGGAATAAGCCAAAAGATGACTTATCGTTTGAGAACACTTGTTGAGAGTTCCTGAGGGAAGTTCCGGGCGCGAGACGTGTCTTCTCTACGGTATGGCTGCTACACGTGTTCCGTAGTTGTCCAGGGAAACTTGCTGAGCTCTGTTGACTTCCTGTCCTGTGCGCGCGAGTGTGTGGTTAGTTCGGGAGGAACACGGTTGCGAGCACTAGCGTGCACGATGTCCGAAGGCGCTATGGTACCAATAGTGACAATTTCCCGTGTCGGGTGAATGTGGTCGAGAATGCCAGCGTGGACGCGACAGCGCGCGGCGAAACTGCTAGGGTCGAGAAAGCGAATGGCTTCTACCTGTGTGGTTAACTTGTCAAGATGATCGTGAAAAGTGCACACAAAAACTGGTGTATCTAAGGAAGAAATACGAGAACAGCACGGTTCAATTTCCACTATCTTATCTGCTATGCTGGCAAGTCCAGAGAGTGGAGCACCTGAACTGGAAGCGAGAATGGATTGTACGTGGGTGGCTAAACGTCACCGAAAAAGTTGTTTAAACAAGGCTTCATCAATTTTACGGTCCCCCATGATGCTGTAAAGTCATCGCAATAGTTGAGATGAGGTAGAGCTATCGACAGATTCTCCGCTAAGTAGTTGTTCCAATCGTTGATGTTCGGATAAACTACAGCGTTTAATGATGGCAGTACGTAAATGCGTATAAGGCTTGATGCCGCCAGGGTCCATTAATGTGTCGCGTCAATCGCCGGCAATTTCGGGAGGGAGTACGGCAAGCACATGGTAATAACTTGTATGCTCTTGCGTGATTCCGCGAAGGGCAAACTGAGCTTGAACTTGTGTGAACCGGATACATGGGTCGTGGTGCCAGAATGGTGGAAGATGAACAGAGATGGCGTTAATGTTGGTGTGATTGAAGGTGAGGGAATATCTTGTACTGGAGAGACTGACATGGTATAAGGGTCACATCGGGCTCACCAATCGTCAGTGCTTGTTACCTTCTGATAATCGACTTAATCACGTCACAGCTAGAGCACTAACAATATCATCTTGTGGCATCATTGGACGTAGGGGCACACAGAAAATTTATGATCCGTGTCACACCATTAAAGTCGTCAGCATCAACAGCAATCACATGGAAACCACAGGCGTCATCATCATCAGCGTGAGCACTTTGTTCAGGATTCGTAGTTCAGTTTAACTGCTATCAATTGCATGAATTAGTTAGAATTGAAAACATTCAATTGCCTGAAAACATCACAAAGGAGAGATTCAGCTGGGTTCCAGATGAGTCTCTCGAAAAACCAAATTACTTTGCAAGTGAGTGTATATTCGCTAAGATTGCAATGTCGTTTGCAGTACACAGCAACTGCTCTCTAGTTAACAAAGGTTTCACGAGACAGTGCGAACCACGAGTGATATAAGGCTATAGAAATCCCTTCACAAAGTTAATATCAGGCTACCGGTCTCACGTTTTTGTCTCATATGGTTACCCAAGATACACGTGGATATTTGCGATTGTTCCAACTGCAGGCCTACGCCTGCAGACGCGGACCTCCAAGTTCTTCTCCAACTCAATGCAAATAGCACTCGACGTAGCTGTCATTACCGTTTTCTGATGACTCTTCGAATTCTAGAAGTCGCGGTCTGAATCCAAGTCGCATGTCACTGATCACTGAGAGTGCCACTGATTTGTCCGTCTCGGAATACGGTTGCAAAATGAAGCAGTCTGTATGGGTTCAAGTGTCCTTTGAGCAAGTACCATTCCAGTTCGGCCAAACGCAGTAGGTCAGATGCGTCCGTTAACCGTCTTCGCTCAACCGCGGCGGGGAACGCAGGACATTCAAGTTGGCACCTTTACCACCGTCATCACAATCACTAACCCGATTGGGACCCGACGGATGCGATAAGCACACTATGACAGGCAGACACGACTGAACAAGCTCACTGACACGCCCACTTCCCAGTTGAGCTCCGTGTCCTGATTGAATGACTCGACTTTGATGACGTCGTGAACCCAGTGAGTATACAAAGCTGTAGTGCTCCGTATTTACATGCGTTGTAAAACCCGTAATCCTAAGCGAATTGAAGGAGTAAATTCTCTTTTCGGGAACTTGTATTCAATGCATACTAGCATATGGTTTTTACTTTTAAAGTGGGTGTGTGGTTCAAAAATTTCGAAACACATAACCTGTTTGATTCCTCTGCGAGAGATGGGATTCTTGGGAAGCAGGCGTTGTATTTAAAAAGCTTCAGGGAGTTGGCTAATTTACGAACGAAAAAGTAATTAAAACTAAGTATATTCTTGATGTGGCTGAGGTAAGTCACTGCTAAGGAAGGCACCAGGGCTGCTGCACCCGTCTCTGTGAACACGAGATAGATTAGTGTGTATTTGTAACGCTGTACCGTCTTTGTTGTGGAAACGGGCGCTCTGTTGTCGAACGACAGAATGAACTGGAACTGAACCAAAGATCAACGTGGACAGAGAAATAACACTTCTGTCACAGGCATTTCGAATGGCTGACAAATTCTCACGCAGGCGATTCCACCAGAAACGAAAAAAAAACGCTTACGTCAGCCACATACCATATCTTACAAAGCCTTCATTGAGGCGAATGCTGGATGAAGAGATCCGTCCTTGTTAGCATACAACTTCCAGGTGCACGAACCCATTGGTAGCCACTCCTTATATCTTTCTCAAACGTGTTCTTTATCACATAGTTTGCCCACGGAGGAAAGAATTCATCCAGACTCAGTACATGAGTGAGCTGTCGCAGTTGTTGGCGCTGGACGGTTTCCGTGAATGACCTAACAGCCATATACTCAACTTTCCATGGCCTGGTTACTAATTTTCTGGTGGCATTCAGCACCAGCAACAATTCCAACCTATCGATAGTTGTAACGGAACATATCTCGAATTCCCTGCCCACACGCTGCGCGACCATTCAACAGCACAACCGATAATGTGGGCTAGACACACAAATCATGAAACTACATGGCGTATTTCTCTGAACTCTTAAGTAACAAAAATTTAAAAACAGTGGTTCGGGTCCCTTTCCAAAAGAACATTTTTATCAGAATAAATGAAACGGCTGAAAGTCTTTACAACCACCAAACCATTTGTTTTGAAATGTGGGAGATTTTTCAGAAACAGTGCATATTAAGTCACGAATCGTCTTCTAGTTGTAAAGACCTTGTTAAAAGAGCCTCAATGACGTCATTCAATCTGACAGCGACTGCGTTTTCTCTTCGCCTGCAAAGGTGAGAACAGTTTTTCTTTCTGAGTAATTCGGATCAAAAAGATATCAAAAAGATATGAGACCCCGGCCACTGGTCGCTTCGCAACAAAACTGAGCATGAATAAGGCGAGAAAAACCCACAAAAAAACAGCACATTTTGCACGAAAGCCTTTGGAGAGCTTTCAGTACACCTACCCCCTCAGAAGTATGGAGCAAATTAAGCTCAGGTACATTTCTGGCTGGAGGAACTAGCTGGCTGACAGAAAGAAGTGCCCACTCGGGTCCAGGAAGACCAGCTTTTTGGGAATTCAAACATGTGGCGCCGTTCCGATGCCTGAAGAATTGTGAATAAGCGTTCAAAGTGATCTCTATTCGGTCAAAATCTAACTGGTTGCTCCCTGGTCAGGTTTTTACATACAAGAAGGAAGAATTGCTACAGGGATACCACTAACTGTGTGCACTGTCACGGCCGTAAACAGCACAGCCGTCAGGGTGTGTCTCCCCCCCCCCAAGTAGACATAACTCATTTTGAATCTAACGTGACCTTATGATAATTCCCCCATTCATTTGCTTACTTTGACTATGTACTTTTGACCTCCAGTTGTTTTGCTTATCCGTACCCGCCACTCACCTTTCAGCAGAGGTCGTCCTTTCCGACACTTGTGTATTGACCTGTCCGTCAGTGTGTGAATGTGCGCTGCTGACCCATGTGCATTCATGTCCTATTTGCTGAGCCTGCCTCGACTTTGTAATGTACTACTCATAAGGTTCTGAAAATCCCATCGACAGCCCACGACCGGTTTCGCCCTTCTTGGGGCTCATCAGGTAGGCGCAGTCCCCGGATTTCCGTCAACCTTATGTTCAACTTGAAACCAAATTGCACGGAATTAGCGAATACACACTCATTTGCAAACTAATTTGGTTTTTCGAGAGACTCACCTGGAACCCAGCTGAATCTCTCGTTTATGATGTTCTCAGGCAACTGAATGTGCTGCACCAGGCCACCTCATGTTTCAGTCGCTACGATGAATCATGAGACTGTCGTCGGAAGGAACGGCCGCAACCCACGCTACTGAGCCATCATTCACCTCGCCGTTGTTTGGTGTGCGGACGTTGACACTGCACTGTGACGGTTAGTGACAGACCTGTGAACTTGTTGACGCTATGAGCGTGAACAATTGAGGTTTGTTGTACACATTTGCTTACCCTTGTGTAAATAGTACAGCAGAATTACGAACCCAACTCTTCCCTTTGATATTCGAGATTGTCGAACCTACGCGTCACTCAGTGTGCCGTATCGGGAACCTCAACAGAGAGGAACGCACTAACGTGGTAGGACAGAACGTTGGTAAAGACGCTCCTGGAGCTACGATCCTGGCTAGGTTGACATACGAGGCCTGCCCATTTACTTTAGCGTCCATAAAACACTTTCGAAACCGAACATGAGATGGACATAGTTACACCACTCAAAAGGTTTCTGAAACTCCTCGTCGACAGTAACCTTATGAGTAGTGTATTACTTCCATATGTGTATCGCGATACCTCGAATATCGTAGCCGATGAAACATGAGACGGCCTGATACAGCACATTCAGTTGCTTGGGAACATCACAAACGAGAGATTTAGCTGGGTTCCAGGTGAGTGCATTCATCGTGAACGACGGACTGTTGTCGGAAACGTGACCTTTATTCGGGAGATGTTCGGCCGCCGACGATCTCGACTATGGAGGTGTACTAGGTTTACTCTGCACCCGGCAATAGATTCCTCTGCTCTTTACAAAAGAGTAAAATCGGTGCTACCCGTACACTTCACTGAACCTTCAGGGGCTTCGATGAAAATCAAGAGAAACGGGTTGATCGGATTCCTCTCGAAGACAGTTTTTGAGATGCTAGGATTAGTTGTGTTGTCCGGTGGACAGGACTTGTTTCTAGCAAAAACTCTGAAATTAGGCTGTTCGTTTTGCGACCCTTATGGATCTTTTTCTCCACCAAATGCATTTCAATTGGCCCGATTACATCACAGAATCTAAGACTGTCTTTGGTTCTAAAAACTCGGTTCAGAAAAGTGATCCAGTTAACGGAGAACTAAAGGGTAGGTGTTAGGTTTCACTAATTAAGGCCGACTTCACCCAAGTCACCTACTAAAAAGAATTTGGAAAAATCTACTGTCCAAAAAGTCAGATACTCCAAAATACTACAAGTGATGTCATATATTGTTTGACAAAAGAAATTTGTCTCGAATTTGTGGTCAGTCTCTAAGTGATCATCAAAAATGAGAAGTGATATATAAGGCCGTTTTGTTGTGCTCTGATGTCAGAATGGTCAATAACTCTCTATTTTGAACAGCAGGACCGAAGATTTTGTGGCGATGGCATCAAATAAAAACTTCTTAACCAAAGTTGAGCCACAAACTGAACTTTTTAGTCCAGAGGATTGGCTGACGTTTTACGGTATCTGAAAGTCAATTTTAAGCAAAAAGTTATTGTCATCCCATCTTTGATTGTATGAAAAATGCCGCTGGAAGATGGAAAATCTTTCCTCTGAAGGAAACGTTGGTCACTGTCTTCTGTTCTCTGTGGAAGGGTGGTATTTTCTTGTAATTCGAGCATTTTCCTACAAATATTTCTGCTAGAAATCAAAGAATTACTGAGAAGTTCTCAAATTAGTTGATAACGCCACCATATTACAACGAGTATGCGTTATCACTTACAACAAATCAGTCCAAACATCCTATGTTTTCTTGTTTACTGAAAGTTTCTTGTCGTTGAAATGTCTCTCCTCGTTTGAGGTAACTGCTTGTTTGGTTGTTGGCTTGTTCACCGGGCATGGTAGTGGAATTGTGTTCTGACATGCTTTTTTTCAAATGGTCCATTAAACTTTGTCACCTTCCATTATTTTCTACTTTTTCGGCTGGCTTCTCCGAGATCTGCGGTGTACTTTGTTGTTGTTGTTTCGATTCCCGCATAGTTTGCTTTTTTATTGGTTGTTTGATGTTCCTTCTGTTTTGTGGTAATTCGTGTGGTGTCCTGATTGGTTCGTATCACCAAGCTCCCTCCAGTGGCGTGAGTCTTTACTGGTGTTCTATTGATTACTTGCTTCCGCTGTTCAATTGCCATGTCCGTGATAATATTTGCCAATCACCGGTGGTCGTGTGAGGAGATCAGGCAATTCCTAAATGCGATCTCGTCATGTGATCACATCTTCTCTATGCTGACAGAATGTGAGAACACAATCCCGTATCTCTGAGTGGTAGTGGGAAGAAACCAGGCTCAAGCGCGATTGCATCACATTTGGCTCCTTGTCATAGACAAGGAGTAAGCCTTCACCATCATATACCGGGTACTTCTTAACCGACCGCGACTGGTACCATCCAAACTACTATCGATCGCAGAAGCGATTGGAATCCGACTGCTGGATCCGCAACTTTGCACCCAAAAGAAACTTGTGCGACCGGTGAACTTGAACTGGCCTACGACAAATTCGGTCCCACAAGTCTGTCTGGCATTGACGTCACTTACCTGATTCCGTGACCCCTTCACCTATCCCTCATCCGACCCCTCCTTCCTTTGATTTCTATATCTCTAAAGTGTATGTAGCCCTGATCTTAACCTTTCCCACGTGATTTCTGGTACTATCTAAATTTGTGATGTATTAGCCAAGAGGAACAATCACAGAAAACAAGCTTTGTTCGCTACCTTCTTCGTTTTCATGACTACCACGGTTTTATTCAGCCACTATGCCGTAAAGTTGGGGAGCACTGTACAGCTGTTTCATCGGCTTTAGCGGCGCCTGCCTCACGAAACTCCAGAGACCCTAGAACTTGAGACTTCCCGGCTAATAGTTTGAACAATTGGACTTTCGGCTACGATTGTTTACTAAATTGTTGCCTCAAACTTCGCTTCTCTCACTGTTCTTCATTCAGTCAATATCCACATCTTGTTCCGGTTGAATTGATTTACTCCTTGGTCATCGTGCAGAGAAATAATCAGCCGTGCCGCCATTCGAATGCTGACTTTTTCATACTCTAGAAGAAACTTCCTTCTCCATTTGTTCCAGTGTCCCTCTCAATTGTTTATTTACTGTTTTAAGATTGTCATTTGTATTCGTGATGGCTTTCAGTGTTTTTCATGTACACTTGTAGGTTTCTGGGCCATTTGTATCCATGTATTTTTTTTGGAAGCGCCTTGCATTCATTACCGAAATGTCCTTCAAACCTAAAAGAATGATTATTTGGTCTTTCTCCCGTGTGATTTGTGTATTCCGGGAGGTTTTCAGGTAGGAGTTACTGAAAAATTTCCTTGATTTGATCTCCCGCTTCAACGGCACCCAGGTTTAAGTGGTTTCTGTGACAGTTCAGGACTTTATCCGTAGGTGTTGCCTTTTCTGTAGACTTTGTTTGTAACTGTTCAGTTGGCAAACTTGTGTATGGGGCGTGCTTGTTTCTCTTATCCGCCTCCACTGTAATCTGGACGTCATTAATAGACATTAATAGACAGTATGCTGATGTTGTGCATTTTGGTTTTCTCGATAATGACACTGAGGCAAAGTTTGCCCGCTGTAGGCTAATGGGGCCTTTTAACTCTTCCATGCGTAAGTCCCGCCCCATTAAACTAGGGCCCTAAACGAAGTTCATGCTTCAGAACTTTGGCGTTTTGCGGACACGTCTGAGTAGCTAGATGGACCAAACATGATAAAACGGTGCTTCCATGCCCTGAATGATTAATAAAAAACGATAGCTGGATCCATACATGATGTACAAACTCAATGGCACGATCTCCTCATTAGGAGTTATCATTCCATAAAAATGACAGAAAGCAGCAGTTATCACTGTGTCGAACTGTTGGCAGCTCGGATGCATTGATCAGACGGCCATTGCTCTAACCACCGAGCTGGGAGTTAGCTTGCAAGCATCTCTTTCCCAGCCGAGGAGACCGTCAGTGCGCAGTTTAGTGAGTTTATTGGCATGGCATAGTATAGTATAGTATAGTATAGTATAGTATAGTATAGTATAGTATAGTATAGTATAGTATAGTATAGTATAGTATAGTATAGTATAGTATAGTATAGTATAGTATAGTATAGTATAGTATAGTATAGTATAGTATAGTATAGTATAGTATAGTATAGTATAGTATAGTATAGTATAGTATAGTATAGTATAGTATAGTATAGTATAGTATAGTATAGTATAGTATAGTATAGTATAGTATAGTATAGTATAGTATAGTATAGTATAGTATAGTATAGTATAGTATAGTATAGTATAGTATAGTATAGTATAGTATAGTATAGTATAGTATAGTATAGTATAGTATAGTATAGTATAGTATAGTATAGTATAGTATAGTATAGTATAGTATAGTATAGTATAGTATAGTATAGTATAGTATAGTATAGTATAGTATAGTATAGTATAGTATAGTATAGTATAGTATAGTATAGTATAGTATAGTATAGTATAGTATAGTATAGTATAGTATAGTATAGTATAGTATAGTATAGTATAGTATAGTATAGTATAGTATAGTATAGTATAGTATAGTATAGTATAGTATAGTATAGTATAGTATAGTAAAAGGTTAGATTTTTTAGTGTTTTGAAGCATATTCACATCCAAACTTGGAAAACAGCCGAAATAAAAGTTTGCTTAATCTGTCACCTTGTAATTGTTCCGAAATCACCCATATGTTTAATCCAAACTAAATGCCCATTAGTGGTAAAATTGTACTTGTAGATGGGACGTCGGTTGTCCCACTTGGAACTTTTTGCTACCCAACCGCATGTGTTTGCTGGGTCATTGTGTCCGAAAATTCGGTCTCACGAGTTGCAAAAAGAACTCGAAAGTTAGTGTGGTTTGGGCTAGCTGGACATCTGGTACTTCTGGCTAGACATTTAGTGGAACAACCGACCGGTTCAAAAATTCCAATTCGGCTGAACATCCGGGATACAGAGGTTACTTGAGATTTGATTTCTAGATATGAGTACTATAGATTATTTCCAGCAATCTGTTGGACCACGTCCAGTTACGCGCAAAACTTCAAAAGCCAGATCTTTCAATGCTGGTTTATCAACGAATGGGGTACTCAAATCGTGGGACTACGCCGGCTTCTCTACACCGGTTTAGGAACTGCTAATTCCCAACGGACCCTAAAGTCGACACCGACTTAAACCACACGCCCGATGGCAAGGTCAAAAAGCGGTTCATGGTCAGGTCAAAAACAAAAAAAGTGGTATAGGCGCAGAACCAAAATAACAAAAATGGGGGATCGCGTTGTACAACATCAAAATAGAAGAAACGAATCCACACAGCCGTCCTGCAGTTTAGTGAAACACTGGTACATACCGCTGGATGTCAACGATAAAGATGAGGAAGAGAATGGCGTACCATCAAACTTTCATGTTATTTGATCCGGTAGGAAACACTTCATTAATTTAAGCTAAACTTGGACATAGTTTCAGTCAAGTCACACCAAGAAATGTGTGTGCATGTAGCCCTAAATTGATCTTGTAAGACTGGCTTGGATCGTCCATTGGGAAGGCACTTTCCCGCAACCTTTAAAAGTACGTAGAAAGCGAGCGTTCTTTGTGGACCCTGAATTTTCGTCTGGTAATTCAGAGGCGGTATCTATGTGGTTCCGGCTGGATGTGAAACCAAGTCATAACGAGATCAGTTAGGACAAGCATGGCAATACCACATCACAACTTGTCAATTACAAACCTGCGTGGTGCGTGGATCATACCTGTCGCTGGGTAGTAGCACTCTCTGAATATGTAGGGTTCTTATGTAGATTTTCCACCTCAAGCCCGCGGCTTGGATATCGTGTTGTGAAACCAAGTCATAACGAGATCAGTTAGGACAAGCATGGCAATACCACATCACAACTTGTCAATTACAAACCTGCGTGATATGTTATATGAACAAATCCAGTACGGTAGCGAAAATTCGAGGTCAGAGATTTCGCTGATGTGGTGTATATTTTTGCTGGTGCGTGGATCATACCTGTCTCTGGGTAGTAGCACTCTCTGAATATGTAGGGTTCTTATGTAGTTTTGCCACCTCAAGCCCGCGGCTTGCGATATCGTGTTGTCCCATTCTCTTGTTTATGTTTATTCAGATAAATCGTCACTTGAATCAAGTTGTTTTGAGTCTATACACTCGAAAATGACTCATGCTAGCCTTATGGACAATCCGCAACGGTAAACGGTGCTAGAGGCGACTCTGTTGCCATAGTTGTAAGGGCAACCGAGCTACTTTTCAGATGTACTGGGCCCCATTCGCCGTCCGCACATGATTGGACAATTGAAGGCAACCAATCGTGTATGCTGAACGCATTAGGCCTGCCGCCTTGTTCGCCCTCGAATCTGCGCTGGGTACGCCGTGCTGGTTGCGTCAGCGGCCCAGTACAAACCACACGCGGCACGATGCCCACTCGCCTAGTTTGGTGTAACAGGCAAATATGGAAAAACATGTCGGACCCAGCTTGTTTTTCTGTGTTATACCTGGCTGCTGTCCCTGCTCCAGTACTTAGCGCCTGAAAAAGACACCGATGAGACACAACCGGTTTATTGAGAACAAGCGAGTGTGTGCGAGTGCATCAGGCTATTTGAAACTTCATTTCATCTATCCAGACTGTTGCTCAATTGCTTGAATGCTCAATTAGCCTGAATGCTTGCCGGCTGTCCTATTGAGATTCTGGTGGAGGTTTAAGGTCTCAGTAGGCTCCGGGCGTTCTGCGGTTGCTTTCAGGAATCTGACCTTCCTGATTGCGGTAACGAAGCGTCGGTGTTGGACACTGATGCCATGCTGCTGCTGATGATGATGGTGATGATGATGATGATGATCTTATTGATATCCCCCCTTTTGGCCGTTCAACGTAAGATTGACGGCGCAGGTCAAGTTGAGAGGTTCCACCGCCTGTGAACATCACAAACGAGAGATTCAGCTGGGTTCTAGGTGAGTCTCTCGAA
>NW_008751755.1:430158-437454 GCF_000715545.1 Opisthorchis viverrini | reverse complement strand
TGTGCTTCAGTTCGACTTGGAAAACATCTTCGTAACGTCTGAACCACAAATCGAAGGTTAAACCGGCATCAGGGTCATAACGGAATTCCGTGATGCTGTTGGCGATCGAGTCGACTGTATTTGTATCTGGAGCGGAATTTGGTGGTTGAATTTTCAGTTGCTGCGTCAATGTTCCCACCAAACGTAATCGCGCCGCGTCAAACTGGTTTTGTTGTTGCAGCGAAATTTCTTTTAACGCTTCAGCAGTTATTGTCAAGGTCCCGTGGATTCGTGCGTGGCCAATCTGTTATATTTGACTGCCATTCCCGCTCCAGTGCCCAGTGCCGGAAAAAGACCGATAAGGCACACACTGCAAACAAGCGAGTGTGTGCGAGTGCATCACTTACAAGGGACCTCAGACTATCTACTTTACTTTCATCTATCCAGACTGTTGCCGAACTGATTGAATGCTTGACTGGCCTGGATGCTGGCCGAATTTCCTGTTGAGATTTCAGTGGAGTTGTAGGGTCTCAGTAGGTTCTGGGGTTCCTTTCAAGTATCTATCGCACCGACTAAGTTCATTTGGCGATACTGGTGTCGCCTAAATGAGATTTACAAAGAAGTGGGCGAGTTGAAGAAACCAGAGATTCAAATGTACACTGCGACTAGTTGTGGTCACGCGAGCTTCCAGTAATTTCCTTCGAGTATTCTGGTTTGATTCGAAGATGATTCACTGACAGGCGTTATTTTTTAGGAGCGGTATTAGGTTTAATTTTGTGAGCAAGATCGCTAGTTTTTTCCTAGAACACTGTTTCAACATTGAACCACAGCTAAAACCATCTTTGACATCCATATTTGAAGCTGATACATTTCCTGTATCAGCTCTGTTGAACTCTACAAGGAGCGCCATGAGTTTTATTCCCTTTAGGTTTGGAGTCCAAGACCCTATTGACATGAGTATAGGGTCTCCAAACAGTGGGGAATAAGGTCATCACCTCAGCTTGGATGAGGTAGTTTGCTTATCGAACTACCCCTCTAAACCCTCGACTTACAAATTACTCGACCAAACAGCAGAACCTTTTGAATCATAGCGTTTTGAAGAACTAACCTTTCATTTACTCCATCCGTACCGCCATAGTCGAGAAATCGCTTTCTGAGTAGACCATTGGTATCGCACCGACCAAATTCATTTGGCGATACTGGTGTCGCACACAACTTAGAAAATGTAAATCGGTGAAGATATACTGGGGAATTTTCTACTTTTCTGTAAGTGCAAAGGGTTGGTTTGGCTATTGATCCAACGGAGGATTCCAGGACAAAAGTTGCCCGATTCTTGGTTTTGTACTTTCCTCGAGGTTTCTTTCACAATGAAAATAAGGAATCATATCGGTCGCCTTTCTATACAAGTGACAAAAGACATGAACATTCGATGAAGCAAGTCAAGAGGTTTTGAAAAGGCTTTGAAACCTTCTTGGCAATATCTGTTTCCAGGTTGGGATCTGTAGAATAGCATTTGCACTTTTGAGCAGTACGTCATGGCAAGTTTTGGAGGCCGAGGGATGAATTTATCCACTGTTTAAGTGATGAAGCAAATACGCTTGTTTATCGAAGAATTTTCAATGGTTTGTATCCGGACTATAGTCATTATCTGTGTACGGGAGTTTTGTCGCATAATGCATGGTGTTATCCCCTGAGACTCTGTTAAATTCGACCGACTTTTCTGACCCTCCAACACAGAAAATTCACCAGATCTCTTTCAAAAGATGGGACTCCTTCTGTCCTCATCTCACACGTTGATTCAGCGAATGATTCTCAGTTATTCTTTACAATGCTGGAAGACGTCATCTGACACTCCAATTGCCTAACCGCATGACACGTGACCGCAACTGCCATAGCATGTTTTGTATCCTATGAGCAGGGGCTGGACGGCTTTGAAACCGGTGTTTCATACTCGCCTCCACAACACTGCAGCTTCTTTCTGAACGGGTATTTCAAATTGTGCTCTGTTTAGTCGGAAAACGAAGAAGTTAGTGGTGATTCTTCACATTCAGGTATCACGTGATGCTCATATAGTGCAAAATAGCTAAATTCCGTCAAGCGCCTATCTTCCAAAGATGCTTGACTTGATTCTTGTGCGAGTGTCAGAGATTTCAAAATCCACAACCGTCTTGAAGACCTCGATATCCAAAAAGCGGCCAGGTATTCTTTCCAAGTTTCCACCGTCTTAACCCTCCTTAAACGTTGTGGTTATTTCAGATGAGACCGGCCTCCGTCAATGCGTGATTGCCGAACAGCTGATTTTCACGAGCTGCTGACGTAATAGGCTATACACGAGGTTGCTGAAGCACTTCGACAGCCCAAGACCGATCTCGCCCGTCTTGGGGCCCATGACCGATTTCGCTCTTCTTGGTATTCATCCTCCGGGCACAGTGCCCGGGTTGCCGTCAACCTGTCGTTCTACTTGAACCCAAACTAGTCGGTATTCGCCAACCAATCTCATTTGCATACAGATTTGGTTTTGACGGGGAACTCAAATAAATCACTAGCCGAATCTCTCGTTTACAACTGTGTCGCTCAAGGAAAGATTCGGCTGGATCTGGTTGAGTCACCGTAGAAACCAAATTCCCATGTAAATGAGAGTAGTTGGCGAAGACTGTGCTACTCAGCTCGTAGTCTAATCCCAGAGCGATAATTAGGTGTCTTTCTTTTCAAGAGGGTCACACACTTTCGTTCCGATGTTTAGACTTTGGAACGTTACGACAAATCTTTCGGGGTCAGTTGGGGTCCACACTAGAAGAGACCATTTTATTACAGTAATACTCCCCCTGAATGATGAAACCAATCTATCTTTTAAGACCGATCGTCTCATCGACCAGCGCCGGTGTAGGTGAGAACCTTCAAACCAGACTTAGGCAACAGCTTTACTTCAGACACACATCCACAAATCTCATACAAATAACGTTCACCGAACGGTAGCCATTTCTATTCTGCTGCCTTATATGGTTTTATATTTTGTGTTAATTTATTTCCGGTAATGAAGCTGGGTTTTTCAATAAAACCTTTTGTTCTGGGGACCCTATTCTTGGGGAGCCTAGAGTCACTTTGCTGTCTTAAGCATTTCACACTACTATCGTCGGAAACCCGCCATATAAGTAGTATGAAAAAAGTGACCTACTGAAATCGGTTCAAATGAAGGAGGCGACGTCAGTTATGTAATATTATACTTCACGAAGTTCTGCTGTCATGTCTACTTAGAATTGTCCCCCTTGTTTCGCATCAGAAGAACTGTTAAAGTGCTTCTTTTTCGAAAGAAGACAATTTCAACTGAAATCTCATGGGACATTTTGTTCGATGATACTCCAATTCAAGAAAAGGGAGTTGGAAGATCACACTGAGCCAGCTAGGAAATAAAAGTTAGTGTTAGCAGCAATTACTTGATAACATCGTTTACATTAAAATTTTGCAACATTTTTAACTATGTCTCGAAAGACAAAACTGTGCTATCGCAATATTTTTCCTGTCGTTTTATGTGCAACGGGGAATATCGAAAAAATTTCAGCCAGCTACCAACAAAATAAAGTTTTTTCGCTTTAAGCCGCAGTATTGTGAAACAAAAAACATGCAAAAACAAGTTCAGCTGACTTTCATTAAATCGTCCCGTTTAAAAGAATCTTAGTTGAAAGCTAGTGTTTAGCGCGACGTAGGTACAAGACAAACAGACCTGCCCGTTGATCCCCAAGAATGGTGAAATGGTGAAAAGAAGAAGGCCTTCACTGCAGAGTTCTTTACTAGAAAATGCCAACTGGAAAGTTACAGACTATTGGACGGGGAAGCAAAACTCTCATATGCATCTTGTTGACAAAAACTGAATATCCATATTCTCGTTGAAGGCGTCTTCCTGAACTTCCCTGGATATTCATTGACTGTCGCCCAGTTGCAAGCAAATGCTACCGAATAACTCCACAAATTCCACAATAGATCTCACTTTTCAATGGACGCAAAGAGGATTACGAGAAAACATACTACTCGTATGACCCCCCTTCAGTAGTATCACCGTTACACTAGTAGTGGACGGTCGAGAGTTCTCATCGACCTAATGAGTAGTATGGGTATGACTGGAACGATTAAACTATTTACAAAAACCGAATATCCATCTTCTCGTTGAACGCGTCTTCCTGAACTTTCCTGGATATTCATCGACTGTCACTCAGTTGCAAGCAAATATTACCGAATGACTCCACAAATTCCGTAATAGATCTCACTTTTCAATGGACGCAAAGAGGATTACGAGAAAACATACTACTCGTATGACCCTCCTTCAGTAGTATCACCGTTACACTAGTAATGAACGGTCGAGAGTTCTCATCGACCTAATGAGTAGTATGGGTATGACTGGAACTGATTACACTAAACAGAATCTCCAGAAGTTAAGAGCGTTACGACCGCCCTTCTGAAAGTTCTTTGTCCGACATTAGGCTGTTTCACAAATCGCCGAACAACACTCTGTGATTCTTCCACCCAGTAGGTCCCTGCTGTTCACCAGAAGCCTATTTAATCGGCTGAAAACAGGCCATGGTGGGTGCGTTTGTTAGCTCTGTTACTCACCAGTCTTTTGGATTTTCTCCACGAGTAGTGGGCTTACATTGTACTTTACTGGTTCCTTGTTGTAGAACTTGAGTGTGGAACGTGGATAAAAGGCTCTAATCGGTGAGATCTTTATCCATACGAGGTTCACTAATAGCCTGATGTGTAATCACTAACAGTTCTTTAGCGTATCAAACGCGGCTGTCGCTGACTGCTATTTTTTCGACGGTCTACGAACGGAATATGGTCCACCTCAGTGCACAGAGGAGGCATTTCGTACATTCGTCCGCTGGAATTCTACACTGGCTGATTAAAGTTCAACTCTGGTTAAGTTTTTACTTGACGACCAAATGCAACAGGTGTAGACGTGTGTGTATTTTCACATGAGTTGAGCCTGTCTAGGAGAACAGATGACGTTTCACATTGGAACATACGATGACATTTATTTGCCAAGGGGATAGAAAGGGTAGATTCGTCGAATTTTACACACATACTAAACTAAAACAAGTAACAGTTTTCCTGCTTAAAAAACCTATCTAGACTAAACTTTTATTGCCTTAATTTTGGCTTTTAGGAATGAAATTCAAAATTGAGGCGAGGGTATTTTTCGTCTCCATTTTTGAAGCATTCAATAAGTTGTACTTTAAGACGGGACTAAGCAACCAATCAGTCCTTGTCGAATCCGGGCGTAACGGTAATACTACTGATGGGGAGGCACGCGAGTATTATATGTCGTGAAAAATTAGCTTTGCAACTCTTGAAAAGAGGAAATCTGTTGCGGAATTTTTGGAGTCGCTTTGTGACATTTCCTTGAATTTGAGCGAGGAATGATTGGAGTCAATGAATATCCTGCAAAAAGTTCAAGGAGACGCGTTCAGGAGAAGATGGATGTCCAGTTTTTGTAAATAAGATGCAAATGAGAGTTTTGCATCACCGTTCAATGGTCTGTTACCGATCAGTGGGCATTTTGTAATAAATAACTCCGCAGCAAAGGACTTCTTCCTTTCACGGGTAGTTTTTAACACAGATGCAAATAATGACTCACTAACTTGCCTTTGTCACTAATACTAAAATGAGGCTAAAATTAAAAACTGCCATTCTCTGTTAGATAAGTTTTGGCCCTTGAAACGCAATTCTACTTGAACCGAGCGTTTCTCACGAGGATTTGAACACGTCTCCTGTTTTTAAAGCTTATTTGCGCTACGCAAACCTGCACATGGCTTTGATGCAAACAGTACACTACAGTGAAAATTTTCTCTCTGAATTTTTAAAGATCACTCGATATTTTGAATAGGTGTCCCTTGTAATTACATTCTGGTTTAAGCCGGACGGAACAATGGACATGGTGTAGAGGAAGTGACCACTTCGAGTTACCCAAGTTCCTTACAGTCCGCCTTCCGTTGTGGTCATGTGTAATAAATCTGGAGATCTGCAACTACTGCGAGAAATTCACGCCCACATTCCTTTCGTTCGAAAAGTTTTGCTCCTGCTTTTGCGCTATTATCGCGGGGGAGGGGTGTTCAAACCAGAGGGGGCGAGATGGCCCAAGTGGTTAGAGCGCGAATTTACTGACCGGAAGGTCCGTGGTTCGAACCCGTCCTCTGCCTCTCGACTTCCCCTGTCTAGGCTTGGGCAACCTGGCAGTATCCCAGCCCTCGTGCAACCTTCGGGTGGTACAGCAGCTAGGCACCGGAAGGGTGCTACAGCTGAACGATTTTTTTCAAACCGGAGTGCAGGGAGCGCAAGCGTTACAGATTCCGTAACCATCCGCTACTCACTCTAGGAAATGCCTTCCTAATATCAAATTTCTGGCAAAAATGTCCAGATTTCGACCAACACTTTTACAATTGGATAGACAATTTGAACCTTCGTGAAGATTAATCATTTTACCGTATTCCATGTATATAGTGCAGTCGGTCTAGTTATGCGGTTCATCGTACACCAGTGGAATCCACTACTTTACTGCACCTTTAGGGTCATTTCGCACCCAGCCTATGAGTTCTTAGTACAAGCAATATGTTTATTCCGGGGAGTAGACTTTTGGCTATGCAGATTCACGAAAGGCAAACTGGTGTAAAGGTGATACTACTGATGGGGGCATGCGAGTAGTATGTTTTCCCGTAAATCTGCTTCGCGTCTCTTGAAAATTGAGATCGATTACGGAGTTTGTGGAGTCGCTCGGTAGCATTTGCTTA
Source organism: Opisthorchis viverrini (assembly GCF_000715545.1). Taxonomy (NCBI): domain Eukaryota; kingdom Metazoa; phylum Platyhelminthes; class Trematoda; order Opisthorchiida; family Opisthorchiidae; genus Opisthorchis; species Opisthorchis viverrini. Next base: position 430,696 of record NW_008751755.1, on the reverse strand, counting down.
CAACTGAGCAACAGCCAATGATTATCCAGGAAAGTTCAGGAAGACGCTTTCAAGGAGAAGATGGATATTCAGTTTTTGTAAACAAGATGCATACGGGAATTTCGCTTCCCTGTCTACTAGTCTGTAACTGTTCAGTTGGCATTTTCTAATCAATAATTCCGCACTGTGGGCCTTCTTCCTTTCATTGTTAGCACTGGACTTCGGACTGAAAATGTCCAAGAAGGGTTCAACTGGATTCTTGAATATCATTTCCACTCATTTCAGCAACGGAACTGGCCACATGTTCGGCCTCAACTCGTGCAGTCGCTCGTAGAATAACTTTCAACACACACTACAAACCGTTTGGTTTGCAATTGCGCAAGATACCTGTGTAACGGGAGATACTACTGATGGGGCATGCAAGTAGTATTCGGTTTCCTCTTAACTTCGCTTTGAAGGCCGTGGGTTACTAGGGAACTTGTGGAACTGCTTCGTAGCGTTCACTTACAATTGCATGGTAGTCACCAAATATCTACTAGAGTTTAAGAAGACGCGGGAG
>NW_008751755.1:422915-429587 GCF_000715545.1 Opisthorchis viverrini | reverse complement strand
GGGAGTAGACTTTTGGCTATGCAGATTCACGAAAGGCAAACTGGTGTAAAGGTGATACTACTGATGGGGGCATGCGAGTAGTATGTTTTCCCGTAAATCTGCTTCGCGTCTCTTGAAAATTGAGATCGATTACGGAGTTTGTGGAGTCGCTCGGTAGCATTTGCTTACAACTGAGCAACAGCCAATGATTATCCAGGAAAGTGCAGGAAGACGCTTTCAAGGAGAAGATGGATATTCAGTTTTTGTAAACAAGATGCATACGGGAATTTCGCTTCCCTGTCTACAAGTCTGTAACTGTTCAGTTGGCATTTTCTAGTCAATAATTCCGCACTGTGGGCCTTCTTCCTTTCATTGTTAGCACTGGACTTCGGACTGAAAATGTCCAAGAAGGGTTCAACTGGATTCTTGAATATCATTTCCACTCATTTCAGCAACGGAACTGGCCACATGTTCGGCCTCAACTCGTGCAGTCGCTCGTAGAATAACTTTCAACACACACTACAAACCGTTTGGTTTGCAATTGCGCAAGATACCTGTGTAACGGGAGATACTACTGATGGGGCATGCAAGTAGTATTCGGTTTCCTCTTAACTTCGCTTTGAAGGCCGTGGGTTACTAGGGAACTTGTGGAACTGCTTCGTAGCGTTCACTTACAATTGCATGATAGTCACCAAATATCTACAAGAGTTTGAGAAGACGCGGGAGGATGTGAAGTTTTTAAAAATAAGGTGCATATAGATGTTTACTTTCCTGTCCAATTTTTCTTGACTGTTTAGATGATGTTCGCTAATGAACGGCTCCACGGCGAATGGCTTTCCTCCATACACATGTTGCGCAGTAGCGAAATTTTTGTGCGTTCAACTGGTGAAGGTCTTTTGTGGCGAAAACTTAAGTTTGTCCCACTTCAGCTCAGCGTCGAAGAATGTTTACAAAATAAAGTGTAGTTTTCTGTAAATCAAACACGCCCGCTTGTAAGAAACATTGATTGAACCTCGCATGAAATCTGTGTGTAACACCGGTTGAAGCAACACTAAATCCGTTGTTTATTTCTTCAAAGTGAACTTCGCTACATCCTGCGGTAAGTCAAGATTCGCGGTGGTTGATGTCGAGCAAACCTGAGGACGGATTATTACTTTAATAGTTTGTATTGTGCTCAGTATTTTTGCAAAGAAAAATCACCTATATTTGTCTTGACTAAGCGATCAGTAAAACGTAGGTCACGCAAAGAGTTTTAAAAATCAAATGAGACAGTTTCTATGCTTCACTTATGATAAATTAAACTGAACAGCTGGCGTTCGTACATACCGCCATTTCTCTTGTTTGCTCAAACAGGCAACAGATGGAAAGAATCTTCTACTCAGCCCGTTTCAGATGACATTGTGCAACTTAATTTTTTGCCAACCAACTCACTCTCATCTACTTGTCTTTTGTGAATACGCAACGCTGTGTGGCGTACAACGGTTGCAGTCAGACCCATTTTTGTAGACATTTATTCAACCAGGAACAGCTGGTCGGCATTCGTGGGTTTTACGCATCTCTGGAGAACTCACCACGGGTTTTTCTTCCTGGGATTCAGCAGGTGACTGTAGTCTACAAGTCCCTATCCACCGTGTTTCTCACGCCAGAATTATGGGCGTTTCGGTGCGCACTCTTTTGCAATTTAAGTTTCTGTTGACAAACGTTTCAGCTGGAATCCACCGGGGCAGCTTGTTTTTGTGCCGACTGGGCTACACAAAGGCACAAAGTTGGAAGAATATCGGAAGGATTCATCGTACCAGAGTATGTTTCAATACGACTGACGAGCTTGGTTGAAAATTTAGATAGTGCGCTGTCTGCCTGTTTGACATCTTTGCTACTGCAAGATTATGAACACCGTTCAGTAGTGACGAAAATGTCATCAGCCTGTGCTTGCTTTAAGGACAATCTGAACTTTTAGGCCAAAAAAAGTGTGATCTTAGTGCGGGCCAACAACATTTGATGGTGAAGAGGAGGCAGTTGTCTTCTACCCGCGGATTCTCCTCAAGAAGCATCACGAAAGCAGAGGGTGTCTGTTCCTTAGAAGCAATGCCTTGACACTTTTGGGAATTTTGCACTCTAACGAGTGCCTACTCAGAAGTTCAGCTAGCCAGAGTAAAAAGTGGTACGTCTTGTGGCAGAAAACTTCTGGAAATTGGAAAAAACTTCAGGCGGATGTTTATTTTCGGGTAGTTGTGTAAACTGAAAAATCTTTCTGTCAAGGAAGCTCAACTTTCTCGAAATAACGCAAGGACCAAACTGTAACGCTTCGTCGTTGAAGTTGTTGAACCGATTTCCTTCAGTGCGTTGAAAATTCATGCGATTTCTCTGCTCAGCCCACGTACAACTTTGAGTGTTCGGAAGCGCTGTGAATGGATGTTAAGTCTAATCGATTGCAATGCAATCTAAACTAAATTGGTTCGGAAAGTCATTGTTAATCTGAATGTAGTGAGTGCCCCCACCCTCCACACCCGATTCCTTACTCGGTTTTAACCCAATAGACTGTACACCATTTGCCCGTCTTGATTGGTGTACTCTGTTCTTTTTTGTACACATTACGTCTACTGCCAGTTACTGAATCAAGAAAGCACATGTCAACCGAGTCTCACACTCGAGAGACAAAGAAAAGACCGCAGAATGCCTTAAATGAAACGACTACATACTGAATCAAGAAAGCACATGTCAACCGAGTCTCACACTCGAGAGACAAAAAAAAGACCGCAGAATGCCTTAAATGAAACGACTACATAGGAACTTTCGGATTTTGGTAAATTGATTCGGTGGGGTTATTAGTCGCATGCGGGCCAAAACAATTAATGTGCCTTTAAAGGCAAGCAAACATGTTTTAAGCTCAATTATGGATTGTCACCAGCTTCGGAATAAAAGTATCGAATTGTGTTGGCTATTTGGCAGGGCCGTACGAGAAATATTTTGACATGTCCGAGCCTTGAATATATGACCAAGCTACATCCCACTTGGCGTTGTTACAATGACCTTGTTACCAGTTTGAAGATTTTCTCAAAGAGCTGAGGCACACCTTAGGAGAACCAGCTCTGAACGGAATGGGACTATATAACAGCCAATGGAATAACCGTTTTCGTTGAGACAGATTTCGTTGGTTGTCCCTCACTCGCCCTTGACAGATGAGTTGTATTCTTAGTATCGCTTTTTTGACCCGCTTGTATGCGACAGTGATCAATAGATCGGCCAGTTCGCACGTTCATTGATTTTTTCTGGTTTGACCAAGCACATCAGGCTGTTAATCGGCTATCCAGCCCGGGGCTCACGGTAATAAGAAGGCATTAAGGAGACTGTGGTCCACAACAACCTTTGAGATATAAATGCCCCTGTGGTCTTTGGCTTGCAAGATAAATTTTTTCCGTGCATTCTCCTTTGCACAGCAGGTTTTAAAACGCCATCAAAGGCACATCAGGGTACATTTTGCACGAGAGGCACAAGTGATAGCGGGAAGAGTTCGGACAAACGGACTGAATTTCCCTGGGGCAAAACTGATTAGTCGCTTTAATGCCATCCCTTGCGATCAGAGAGACTAACAGGTTTTCCTGGTTGATTGATCACCTCGGGTTAGTTTTGTACAAATAGCCCCAATTGCATTCTAGATTTTTTCCACTGCTTTACACTTATTCCAAGGGAAGAGAGCACACAGAACAAATTAATTCCACAACCTTGCTGGTTTTTCCTGCATTGTGGGAAGTAGGCAGGGAACATGAGTGTTTTAAACTTGAGTAAAACTTGGGAAAACTTTGGTATACCCAACAGCCACCTGTGCTAGCAGTCTTATTCTCAGTAACGCCGGCTTTAAATTACTTGTTGACATTCTTCCCGGGGGACAAAATCGTTCATTTGAAGACTGGGTAGCCGAAAGCCACATTAAAATACACTCGGTTAACTTCATTGTGACAGAAGTCCCAGTTCGATTGCTCATTTGTGCATAAGAGCCGTCTCAAACTTTAGTTGGCGCGATATTTGCCATATTGCAGTATATTTTCTCGACATAATCCACTACTTTTTAAGCTGCTCACAGCACTTCGACAGCCTTTTTGCGGTTCATCATAGAGGTGTATTACCTCGAGTTTTCACCAACGTCAGTTCATAACTCTAGGAGTAATCTGTATTGTTATTGGGGCTAATTCGCTGATTGCTTTCTACCCCTTGTGAGCTAACCTAGGATTTGGAAACTTAAGTACCTGCGTATCGGCGTATACTACTGATGAAACTTGCAAGTAGTTTCTGGTAAGGTGTCAAAGCGTCGCCACCACATCTGATGGGGCGTTAGTTAGGAAATCATGGGATCACTTCGTAGCGTTTGTTTATTGTCGTTAAATATTCAAAGTCTAGAAAAGGTGTCAAAGCGTCGCCACCACATCTGATGGAATGTTAGTACGGAAATCATGGGACCGCTTCGCAGTGTTTGTTTATTGTCATTTACTATTGAGAGAAAGTTCAGAAAAGTTGAAGAGGACACTTGAGAACATTAACTTTTCAAACACACTAGTTGTTGGACGGTAATGGCCCAATCGGAATCAGTCGCCCTCTTTGGATCGACTCGCTCCTGTGTAGAAGTTATCGGTTACAGTCAGCGTTTCCTTCCAATGTGACGGCTTGAAAGTGCAACTGAGAGGCAAAGAAATCAGCCACTCGTGGTCAAATGGTTGTGTTCGGACCACCGGGTTTGAAACTTTCTACCGGAGTTCCATGATATGTGCACCACTCACATTTCTCAATTGGAAGAAAAAGGCTGTGCACCATTTCTCGGCTTCTTTTTCAATTGCCTTTTGTTTGCTTTCGCGAGGCGACATTGAGTTCCAGTGTTTTTCTCCCACGATATCTCGCGGTACGCAAACAGAAACAGGGCCAGAAGAATCGGATCAAGATTGTCTCGGTTCGATTCAAATGAAACTCGTTGGTGTGCTGATTGCAGTTGGCGACATACAATTACGTACTCGGCTTGGGGCTCAGATTCGCAAAAATGCACATTTCGTGTAGCTTCGCTTGTTTAACCAGTCAAGCGAACAGCGAAACTTCGTAAACATGGTTCTAGTGCATCGGTCTGTTCCGTTGTTACAGTGTTTTTGACGGTCAAAGGTCGCCTCAAGTTATCAAGCAAGAAAAATGCTGCGCACAGAATGTTTGAACTGCTATTCACTACTCTTTTCATTGTTTCCATTTTAGGCATCTCAGTATACAACTGTGATTGAATGCTTAATTGTCCCCGAAATTTCAGCAAACGCGTGGAACTAGAATTTATGTGGTCTACGGAACCGAAAGATGTCTGATGTCTGGTGTCTGCACCGTGCTCGCCGATTGCGTTTTTTTATGATTCCGGGGGATAGATTAGCTCATGCAGCAACGGCGTCCATAATGTGCTTCTTTGATGTCAAGATGTAACCTTGTTGTTCTACTGATTAACAGCTTGCCACTTTGAGAACTGGGCGGAAGCCTCCCTCAATGTACCATGTCTGGAGCTTTAAATTTGCTATCGATTAGTTTGTAACGATCAATGGCGCTCAATGTCATCTCTCCGGCTTTTCCTCGAACATATTGCATTCAAAATGAACCACTATTAACCTCACTTGCGTTGTGACATCTTATCGCTCCTAGTAGTTTGTGGAGACTGTCCTGTGATGTCAGTCTGGGATTCAAAGTGGAGGAACATTGTACAACTGTTACATTGTTACTGGGAATCCACAACAGTGCGAATCTCGGAAAACTTTAGGGAATTTTTAACTGGCAATCGTCCGTTTGGGAACTAGAACTCTCGTATTCAGACGTTGTTCTGATGTTAAAATGGACACAGTACATCAATGTTCCACCAAATCAAATCCGCGTTTTCTTGCTCTGGTTTTTCTTCGGGTCTGTGTTAAGCCATGCCAGTATCAAGGCCTGATATCAGGTAATATTCAAAATTTTATTCTTTATGTTATTCGGGTTTGTACTAATAAATAAGCTTTTTCCAATTAGCTGGATTAATTTTTCATCACTAATGCGATTTAGTTGCATGCTCGCTACACGATTATGAAAATACTTTTAGACTACGTGCGAGCAAAACTCAGCTCTGTTTCCAGGTAAGTTATGGACGTTTTGTATGAAGTAAACGCATGANGTAACTAACCAACCCATTGCCACGAAAGATAAAAAACTAACGTTGTCTGTCATGGAACATCCAAGCGCTTCCATCGTCAGAGATTTCGTTAGCGTGCGTTTCTAAAATGAACTGCATCCATTTTTTACGGAAATAATGAATGATTGTCATTTACTCTTCAAGTTAGTTTAAAATGAAACAGAAAGGGTTGTTTTTGTACAGTTTTGATGAGGACAGGCATAAGAGAGAAACTAATGTAAACTTTTGCAAGATGAATCTTTACTCAAGATTTTATCCAACTGAATAAAGTTGATCTATGCGGAGAGGCTGAGAAGCCGCAAACGTATGCGACCGCTTCATTCTTATTGGAAAGTAGCTCACAAATCGCAACGGTGAATAATTCCGGTGCCCCCCCCCTCCTGTGGCTGGAGAGCATATCATTCGGCCCTTTAGAGCTAGTCAGGTTAACAATTCGCCTTCTGCTCACACAACTCACATCATTTGGTGGTTTCTCAACTAGCCCTTCGAGTACCAACCCACCCACCCTACGACAA
>NW_008751755.1:407675-422892 GCF_000715545.1 Opisthorchis viverrini | reverse complement strand
AGTGGGTGGTTTGATGGTCGTCACTCGAATGGCTAGATCAAACGTGGCTGAATGATGTAAATCCTGTAATCGAAGGATGGACAGAGTTAAATCCCGTCTAGGTGCGAGTTAGTCACACTGGTGACCATTTGGCTGTAGCAGATCGATATAGTATTCATCCACTAACCGGAAGGTCAACATCCCTTCACACTCGTTAGATTCCATACGCGGGTGAAACAGCCGCACATGGATTCCCGAATTTGCAGCAGATATATTTCACTCCCAGGATGAAATATCGAGGTTTCCTTCTTCTACCATTAGGATGAAAACGATGGATCTGACTTGTAGGCCTCTGGGCCTCAGACTGTAATTTCAGCCAGACGGAATGCGTCGTATGAAATCAGTTGACCTTCAGATCAATGAATTTTGTCAGGCCCCCACATAATCTGTTGGTTTTTACACTAATTTTCAGTGTGCTGCCTAAAACAAAGAAAAAATATTGAATTCTCTCAAACTACACTGCAAGCTTTCAAAGCGGTCTCAGGTAAACTATCTGAAATTATCCGCCACCTGCAATATTTTGCAAATTCATCTATTCACAAAGGAACACACAACTGAATCTCACCTGAATCTCTCGTTGATGACGTTCCTTAACTACACCGGAGCCCCTCTGACAGTTCAGTTGATACCACTTTCTATATACTGCAGCAAAATGTTGAAGAAAGATCTTCGACAGTCCACAACCGGTTTTTACATTCTCCCGGCTCATCAGGTAAGCACAGCTTCCGAGATTCCCCCATTCTCATGTTTTACTTGAACTCAAATTGTAAAAAATTTGCCGGGTACACTCATTTGCGCAGCAACCTGGTTTTAAAGGGGCACACCTGAATCCCTGTTTTGTGCAACCAGTGGTGGGATATCAAAGCGTTTTCAGCACCTTATGAGCTGGTTTTAAAGGGGCACACCTGAATCCCTGTTTTGTGCAACCAGTGGTGGGATATCAAAGCGTTTTCAGCAACCTTATGAGAAGTTTCCCTACTGAACATGATGTTTTTTTATCTGATATGCGCTCTTATTGTTCACCATTTCTACTGGTTTACAGTGTTGCTTGGAAAGAGCCGCTTTTTACCAGTATCTAAACGTTCTTTTTGGTTATTGTTCGAAACCTTGCATCCGTTGGTCAGGTTTGTTTGATGATGGCTAGTCCATCTTCTGTCTGGTTGTTCGCATTGCTGTGATTGTATCAACTGTGTCACGGACTTTTCTGAATGGATGGCCGTGGCTAGCGTTCGCCTTCGACTGAGCACAGTGGAATACCTGGTTGACGGATGATGAAATTTAAGCCATTGTTTATTGGCTGATCTTATTGCGCACCTTCAAATGGTGCTTCCTTTGTAAATTGTGTGTCCATCCCCGTTCCACAACTCCACACGTTTCTCGTGCATTCCAGGTAACCATTGATTACTTTTTTGGGCAAACCCTGTTCCTCAGCCTTGAGCGGCATCATCTACCCCTGATACAAACTATTTAAAATTTATGAAGACACACCAAGCCACTAGATAGTAATTGTTATCTTTGACAGATCTCTTCAACTGTGCTCACTCAGCGATTCAGTGAGCATTCTTTCAGTGTGGCAAACATTGCTCGCGTTCCTCGACTGAGCACTCTTGGGCGAGGATGTGCCGAGTGTGTTGTGTGGCTGGCCGTCTATTGGTTACGTCTGTACTGAACCCACCGGACTACGCGATAAGGAGAAGACAGAGAACCCTGGATACGGGTGTACTGTCAGGAGAAAACATTCGGAGCTTGTGCGTTAATATATGGAATGACTACAGGGCCAAATATGGTTGTTCACTTGTTCGTTCCATACAGCCAATAGCGGTGTTCCGGCCGAGAGCAATTTCAGCCCAACTCCACTGTTCGTTCGTTGCTAAGCCGTGTTTGGTTGGCTCCGCCAACGCACCTGCCGTCGTACCGGTCGTACCGACGGTGACCTTGGGGTTGCATTGTTCTCTGCTCATGTACTTTTTTCCATGTCTGGGCGCGTCCTGACAGCGCCCCAACAGGGCGCTCAGTATTCGCCCAACGGAATTGAACTTTCGAAAGCTATGATGTGCCCCTGATGGATTAAAGCAATCGGGCAACTGAGTTCAGAGAATCAGTCCAATCTTCCGAGGTGCAGTTAGGCATCCCGGTGTCTCAGCGATATCGGGAAATTATTCCACCAGACTTTTTCGCCAGAGGTATAATTGCTTCAGTGGAAATTTGGTAATCTACAAAAATATGAACGTAGATTAGGATGGTTCTTGGTTTGAGCATATACGCAACAAAATCCAACATTTTGATGCGGAACGTTTTATTCCTTTCTTTAAGGTTTCGCAGCTAGGAGCATTATGCGGCCCATACCCCCCATCCCAACAGCACACGATGTGAGGAGCCCTATCGGGTTTCACGAGCTAGGATGGTGATTCGTTCCGTTATTATAGCGTGGATTCCAACAAAAAATTTTATGCTGGAGTCGAGACTACACAACGCCTTACACATTCCCCCTTTTCCGCTGGGTTTTAAAAACGAAAAGATTACAAACTGCGAGCAGATTTCCGAGTGTATTAGGCTGTCGTGTGTAGCGAATTCGGAGTGGATTTTAGCTAACGATGGATGTCAGCGGCCTAACCTCAAAGTAATTACCGCATCAGTGTGTCACAACGAGACGTCTTTTATTTCATGCCATACGTCAGAGACGATTCAATTTTTGGTTCAATACATTGAATTGTGTTAGACCAGATTTGGGGTACGCTATACAGACTGAATCAATCTTACCTAACTAGACATGATTGGCAGGGAAACAGTTTGTGTCTCCCGAAGCTGCCCAGGCAGGATGTTCGAAAATACTTTCCTGGATTCGTTTTTGCCCAAGACCACTTGGCATTACCGCGTGGAACCACTGGATGGCATATATTTTCAGCGAAAATCTGGTCATGATCGTTTTGGAAAAACCTGCAGGTTTTCCGCACTTCCTTTGCGTTCAAGGCGTTTTCAGCAACCTTGTGAGTAGTCTCCTTTATGATAACAGTTGTTACTATTGTTTCTATCACATATCCGGCATTTTTCCATTCCAGTTGGTTTTCGCATGTTACCAACTAATTGTTCAAGTGTCACTGTTAAAGTTTGCTGTAAAATTCCGTCGAGATTTTTTTACAAACAGTTAATCACAAGCTCTAATTTAAGTAGTCACATCGAACTAATTTGTATTTTCCAATTTGTATGAAATTGACCATTCATCTGAAATAGCAGAGTACTAATGTCCTCGTGTTTCCACTTGGACGGAACGGTCGATTTCATCGTTTGTCCCCCTGCCCTGGAAATCCGCCAAAAGAGTCAAAACAAAATAGAAACGATGTAGCAGCTGAAACCATTACGCTAAGGTTGTGCGACCTATAGTTGGCTGCGATGATGATGCAACTGAATCCAATTTGTGGCCGCTAGTGGGAAGCTTAACGAACAATCACCTGCTGACAAAGGTTAAAAGTAAGGACATAATATCACCCCACAGCGATGTCGTAAACAGCAAAGCACTTACCACAGAAATATGAAATACATCAAAGCGTTGGTAGAATGGATAAGTCTAATTTACTTCCCGCGATTTTGTCGAATGCCGCCGGTCAGAATAGATCAACCGGACTGAATAATTACTGATCATATGATGGAGGATAAAGGCCTGGCGTAGATAACATTGATCGACCAAACAAGATGGCAGGGTGGAAAGATCAATCAATAATGCACGAAAAGATAAATGAGGAGCTTACAGAACATTACCTCCTCAATGCGTTTCAAACTGGGCATTAATATGTGAAAGAACGTTACGGATTTTGTCCCGACGGTTGATCGCTCAGTGGTTCTTTCTATTTTTGTCACGATTGTTTGATTTTATTAGCGGTGAATCTATTTTGCCTGCAGTTATGAAACGTGATTCTTTAGGCGGTTAGACGTGGGAATGTCGTTGGGTCACATATTTTTCGGTTTTGCCCCTCAATGCGCGCAACTCTGACGCAAAAGTAACAGAGTCGCGTACAAAAGACATGAAATATGCGAACGATTATTCTGACAGATTAGCGCTAGTTTACCCACGCACAATTTCGCCCAAAATTTCTCTTACAGCCTAGCTAGAGACATCAGATGCCATTGGCGAAACCGCGGACGTGTTATGACACTTCATAGATGGATTGGTAGTTGGAGGTCCAATCTAGTTTGGGAATGTGTATATGATCGCTCGCCTCTATCACCAAGTACATCAGCCACCCCAAAGAGAGCAGTCTAACTGGACTAACTTGACACAAAGATTAGCGAATATATACTCATTTGCAAACTAATTTGGTCTTTCGAGAGACTCACCTGGAACCCGGCTGAATCTCTCGTTTGTGATGTTCTCCGGCAAATGAATGTGTTGCGGCAGGCCGCCTCATGTTTCAGTCGCTACGATATTCGAGATATCGCGATACACGTATATCTTTGTAATGTACTACTCATAAGGTTGCTGGAAATTCGTCAACAGCCCACGACCGGACTGCCCCTACCTGATGAGCCCCCAAAAGATAGTCGCCATGTTTCAAACTGGAACAACTTTTTTAGGAAGACTGCACTTAATGGATGAGAGTTTGTCGTTTTGCACACGGCAGTAGCTCAACGAATTTAGTTTACTCCGAATTCCCACTCACTGAAGCCCTCTGTGGAGGCGCAAACGTATCTACAGATTCATGAGGATTCAGTCATATGTCCTAAACCCAGCCCAACCGGTCCAGTATTGACTGGTCATTTGAGACGGCCTGTCCTGTAGCAGGTAACCGCAAATTTGATACAATTAGCCAGCAAATTTTCGGACAGCCACCTATAATTAACTGCAATTTCTTATTTTTTTAGTCTCTACAAAGATTAGCCAACAAACTGGCAACCAACCCGCAATGCAGTTACAAGGTGATTTTATTTTGGACATCAAATAAAACGTCAAACTTTGAAAACAAAGTCACCAATTAGACACCACGCGGTTCTAGATTCTGAACGGTACGATTCTCTTGTTGTAGTCTTCCTGAATGCAACAGCCATGGGAAGATACTACTCACATTAGGTATTCTAACCAGCAGGCAAGTAAATTTGGCAGGTCTGTTCAAATGGTCTCTTCAAGGGTGTCAAAACCAAAAAGGGCGAAACCGGTCGTAGGCTGTCGAAGAATTTTCAGCAAACTTTTGAATAGTTTCCCTTATGAATACCGGATATCGTGCCAACTGAAACATGAGGCGGCCTGTGTGTAGCACATTCAGTTGTAAAATATCGTAAACGAGAGATTCAGTTGAGTCTCTCGTGGAAACCAAATTGATTTGCAACTGTGTGTATTTCTCTAAAACAGTTCAATTCGGGTTCAAGTAGGTTGACGGAAACTCGGGGACTGCGCCTACCTGATGAGCCCCAAGCGGAAGGGCGAAACCGGTCGTGGGCTGTCGAAGAGTTTTCAGCAACCTTGTGAGTAGTTTCCTTTATGACAACATGTGTGTTCTTCCAGGTTGATCACTATCTAGAAAGGATAACGTTTGACCCGCCGTTCCAAGTGGCTTCTCCAGAGCAAAGGTTGTCCGAAGGCTGATCACATGAAAGACTCAAAACATGATGACAATTTGTTTCTGCTCCGGGGGACTCAAACTGTGCAAGAAGTTTCCAAGAATCCAAGGTCTCTCATACACACACACTATTGGAAGACCTTCATAGACAAGAAATTCGGCTGGATTATTTTGCGTCTCGCATCACAATCAACGTAATCTGCAAGTGAGAGTATTTGTCAAATTCTGTCCAATATAGGGTCAAGAAAGATGCAGTGTGGACGGAAAATCAAGGACTACATCCAACCAACGAGCTCCAAGAAGGGTGAAACAGCTCTTGGGCTGTTAGAGAGTTTTTAGTAACCCCTAATGAGTGGCATGTCACCACTAGACGATGTACAACCAAAAAATCAGGCGGTCTTTGTGCGTCACTTCAGTTGAATAAGACCACTTTAAGCGAGATATTTAGCTAGATTCAATTAAGCCTCTCGTCAAAACCAACTTTGTGTGTAAATGATAGTATCTGATAGAGTTCTGCTAACTCATATTACAAAAAGTCTTGTCCACTGGCCAGGTATTTGATTCATGTCAGAACACCCCAAAGACAGTAAGAGAATACTGTATGGTAATTGATCAGGTGGCTGTTGATCTGTTCGCCGAGCTTGGCAATTGATTTTCAAACGTTTCTTCACCATTCGAGGACATCTTCAGTGCGTTGTTGGTTGGGTATCTCCGTCTTTTTTTTTGGGGGGGGGGGGACAATATGAAGTTACTGGTCTTTATCACTTTCTGGATAGGGTAGTCGTCCTTCTAAAAACGCCAAATTGGGGCTGACACTTGAGGGAGGGGAATGAAACGGTCCAAGTAGTTCCCTCGGTCGGAAGGTGGAATTGCTGTGTGTTCTGTAAAATAGGGCGATGATCACAACAACTCATTTGGATACCGTTAACATAGCTCGATGTGGAGTTAATAGACTGTGAGATAAATTCATTCGGTGCTCGTACGATTCCTGTAGTAATAAAGGACAAAGCAACTGTGGGATATTACACTACGAGGCATCTTTCGTCGTTGCACTGCGAATCAATGTCCTTGACCCCTCACAGCCTTTTCTTACGTAGCCATTCACAAAAAGTTCACAGTCTAAAAATCGGCATCATGTGCAAATGGCCACAAAGTGATCTGTGAAAAGAGATCGAACTGACCAACATATTTATGCACTTACTGGTGGTCTTTGCTATATTTCATCTCCACTCCACTCCACATCAGACAGATATTAAAAATCCGTTTGGATTATACTACCCATGGACAGTTTGGGAAGCCTGAAGCTGGTAAAGTTTGGGTTCCTTCCGAGAAGCAGTCAAAATTCGCATGAAATGCGGTTCAGCGAGCAGAGCTACTGGTACAGAGAATCTGGGTCGTTTCCGACTCTCGTGAGTGTGATGTTTCACAAAACAGGTCTGTGGTTTTAGGCAGTAAAGCATGCCCTTGGGACTGCAGGTAACAACTTAATATGCAACATTAGGGTGAATATTTTTCAGACTCCAAACTATCTATGCTTCCGACTAAGCGAACTTCTTTGTTGATATTCCCTGGTGATCTTTTCCAACCATTCCACGTCTTTGAGGGAACGAACTCTTCTATACCGCTCACAACCCATTAGCCAGTTTTTTCTGCAAGCTTAACCTATAAGAAATAGGCGATCGCGGAAATGACGAGAAATTCAAAAAGTCGTGACATAGTTGCCCTTGACATTTCCAATCATCCGAAAACAATAACTTCGGTCTCTCATGCTAGTCAAGTTTTAATGTACTCCAGCTATCTGTTAGAAATCTCGTCTTGGCTGTGAAAGAAACCTGCCGAGATGTCATCTGAAAATTTTGTAGGACAACTTTAGATCTTGTTGTTTGATTGGAATCATGGTTTACAAAAGATTAATGGGTGCCCGGACAGCTTTGTGCACCGCTTTTCTGAGTGCCTCATCGGATGTGCAGAAGTACTCGAATGTGATTGGTCCATCTTCCGAAGTGTCAGTACATGATCTGCGTAACTCGAACAGGGCCTCCTCGAGGATTCCCCGAACTTCCGCAACAAATGAGACAAGCGATGTGTACCAAGTAGCTAACTGAAACTTGATATTACCGCTAATTTTATGCACTGGAAAACCGCAATGTTTGGTCGGATGCAAGTTAGTCGGGTTCATGTTTTTTTCTCACCGGTTGTGACGTCTATTTGAAAATCAGTAGTGATAGCCTATTCTGCGCGGTGGCTTTGAGCTTCAGAAGGGATGCGGAAGTGGGCTACGCAAAGTAACATTGCACGATTGTTCACACAACGTCAGTGTGCTCAAAAGCCGTACTTCCGATATAATGACGCACAGGAAATCGGAACCGGTTCTGTGGCGACTGCAGAGCAACGGGCTGTATTGTTTGACGAAATTGCTGTTCATGTAGGCTGTGCCAGAAACTATTGAACAATGGATTCGCTAGCAGTCATGTGCGGGAGAAAACCGAAAGCTATAAGTGAGAAATTAAGGCCGCTCAAACGGGAGGAATCTAATCCTAGTGTAGAAGACAAGTAAACTAATTTAATTGGGCTACTTATAGTGCTAAGATTACGAAATATTCGGAGGCATGCTGACACTTTGTGTCCTTGTTGACCAAAACGGGTTTCACCTGAATCTGTCGTTTATCCATCTTTTGATTTGGAAAAGAGGTGACGCACTTGTACAAAAACTGACCCGTTGACCAGACGTTATTGTGCAATAAACAAGTGGTTTGGCAGTCCTTAACTTTTGATTGAAACTTCGTAGCAAGAGAGTGTAAGCGGTAGATAACGTGCTCGGCAGCTTGAATTTACTTACCACCTCAACTATGCCTGCTCTGCTGAGCGGTCTTCATCGAATCAAACAAGTCATCTCTAAAAGTTCCTACGCAAGATTTCTGAAAATACAAGGCTACTCGTGATACGAGATATGTTGTTCACAGACGTTTTGGGAGTTGCCTTCACGAAGGTGCTCTGCGTTAATCTGCCTTCCACAACTTCTGTGATCTACTTGAAGTTATGCTTGGCTCACATGGACAGAAAGGTTAAAACAATGGTGATCCTGACTTCTTGAAGGAATTGACACAATATTTCAGTCAAAATTTACTCATTTGCCGATTCACTCGTATGGAACTCAATGTCTAAACGAGCTTGGTTTGCGACCTCTGACTTGTCCAAGGCAAAATCTTACAGGAAGCAGTATGTACGGCAGTCCGAGGAATGCTAAAACTTACCCGATGATCAGTGACCAAGCTGTTTCCTTTGGCATTCACAACATTGAATGTCACGTCCGTGGAATACTGAGTGAGGTACTTTCAGAATGTAGGGGAACTCTGGGTAGCAAATGCATTCAGGAGGTAAGGAACCGGATCAAATGATTCCAGAGAGCTGCAGCACCTTTTGTGGAAGAAATGGAATTGCAATGACCAGGAGAATAGGGCGGGTCAGCTGGACTCAGCTTCCAGAGCTACCATCGGGACACAGTAAAGCTAATCGGGCTAGATCGCTGTTGGGTATTACCATCAGATAACTATGCCCGACGTAAAATCAGAATTTAACGGCAACACTTACAGAATTATGCAGGGTCGTCATTCGGTGGAACTCTCTGGACCGAGACTAGATTAGAAGAGTAAACTACGCTAATTCTGGGATCAGTTTGAAGCTTCTCGATCCCATGAGAAAAGTACAGTGGCGAGTAAACGATCTCGAGCTGTTATGGAGAAGCTTTAACCTGCGTAAAGTGTTTTCCGCGATGTTTTATTTTTGTCGATTCCAGGCATCTGAATACACACGTATATACATTCCTCCAAGGTAGATGAGTGCAAAGCAGACGCTCGACGTATAATGGTTTTTGTTGTGGGAGGTTACGGGATTTGTGATGTATAAATTCACTTCACTCTCGGTTGCACATTCGTCCTCCTCTTCTGTCGTAATTATTCTGATGGGTTTACACCAAAGAGCGAAAGCACCGGACTCGAGTTTCCCTCTCACCAGCGGTGCATATCCAATGGCTGTGCCGGGGTTCGAAATCCGGACACCTGACATGCGCAACGAGCGTGCTACCACTGTAACGGTGATACTACTGATCGGGAGGCACGCGAGTAGTATGTGTTGTTCATTGAATTTCGCTTTGCGTCGACTAAAAAGGGAATTCTGTTGCGGAATTCGTGGGGCCACTTTGTAACATTTGCTTGGATTTGACCGACGAATGAGTGGAGGCAACGAATCTCTAGGAAGACTCGTTCGGGAGAAGATCTGTGTTCAGTTTTTGTAACTAAGATGCAGATTAGAGTTTTGCTTCCCTGTTCAGTGGTCTGTAACCGGTCAGTTGGCATTTCCGAATAAATAACTCCGCAGCAAAGGCCTTCTTCCTTTCACCTGTAGCAGCCAAACTGCGGAGAAAACGCGTTCCCGCCGTCCGAACTTTCACCAAGGCAAGCGTTTTCGTACTTGAGCGGTATGAATTTTATGCTATACTAAGAGCAAAACTCTCGTTTGGTCTTTCTTCCTTTTGTGTAAAAATTCATGAGAATAATCACTCCAGGAATAAAGGATGACCGTAAAGACAAAAGTGAGATGAATTTAAACACTACATGTCCCACAACCATCCAAAACAAAGTGAAAAATTAGCGGAATACACACATTTGCAAACAAGTTTGGTTTTGCTGCACCAGGCCGCCCCATGTTTCAGTTGCTAAGATATGCGAAATACCGCGATACATGTATATACGTAATGCACTACTCATAAGGTTGCTGAAAATTCTTCGACAGTCCATGACTGGCTTTGCCCTTCTTGGGGTTCACCAGGTAGAAAATGAAACATGAGGGGGCCTGGTGCAGCACATTCAGTTGCCTGAAAACATCATAAACGAGAGATTCAGCTGGGTTCCAGGTCAGTCTCTCGAAGGAACCAAATTAGTTTGCAGATGAGTGTATATTCGCTAATTTCGTGCAATTTGGTTTCAAGTAAAACATAAGGTTGACGGAAACCGACTGAGCCTACCTGATGAGCCCCAAGAAGGGCGAAACCGGTCGTGAGCTGTCGAAGAGTTTCCAGCAAAAGTAAAAAAAATGTTCACCGGGTTTCAAGCGTTAGTGACGCTACCTGAGTGAAAAGTCCTGACAGGTTGGTCAATCGATCGTCGCGATCAAGACAATTACTGGCTAGTCATCCGAGGATTCTGGCATGAAATTCTGATAATGTCCGCCCTAGTCAATATGAAAGACGTATTTCTGTTTGACAACCACGGATATGCAAAGTACATGAATGCTCATGTTTAGAACTTCAGTCCCCTACATTCTAATGGAATTGGAGGAAAAAACTAGTGAAAAACAAATCACTCTAATAAGCAGCTCCCTTCATCAGGCTGCTGAATAATCCATTTAGGGCATCAGGATTTTTCAGACAAACCGGACTAATTCGGCACAAATCCTTCCTTAGACAGAAAGAAGGTCAAATTGATTTGCATTTGATATCCATTTCAGACTACCTGTTTTGCACTCTAGCACCTTATCCCTTCTCCTTCGCCGTAGTTTCGAAAACATCCGCATCACATTCTCCGTTTTAATTTAAATGCCTTTGCTATTTGCTTGAATGCTCATGACTTCCGGTGGTTTCATGGACCTCCTGACCTTCGTTCCACCGGTTCTTACTTCCAAACTTTTGGACATAGGAATGTTTAAAAAAATTTCGGGGTTAGATTGGAATAGTATAATTGTACCGTTTTTGGACGAGGATACAGGTGAAGAAGCATCACAACTTGATTAACATCAATAACCTGACCACTATTCAGGACCAGCTTCGCTACTTTTCTGGATCTAAATTAGTGAATTTTAATTCCGTAGAAAAGACGATAGTTTTGCTTGTAAACCGCAGACTACCAAACGAAGACAACTGGCACTGAAAGACCAAAGAAGCATAGCCCTTCCACCGTTCTTGAGAACCGTCAGTACTGCCAACCTCACTATACTGGTCAAAGACTTTCTGGTTACCACCTGACCATCACTGTTTGGCCAAGTGTGGCTGTTTCCCAGCACTTGGACAGCTACATCACCTTTGTCCTTCACCCACGTGATTCTATGTTGATGGGCCTTTCAAACGACGAGTTTCCAAGTGGAAAGTTGTACCTTGGGATTTTCCCCCAAATTTCCCCCTTTTGTATACCAATTTGGTTTTCACAAGGGCTTTCTTATTCTCGAAGGATCATTCACAAACGCAAAATGTCGATTTTGATAAAGGAAACTACTCACAAAGTTGCTGAAAACTCTTCGACAACAACCTTGTGAGTAGTTTCCTTTATGAAAATGTACTGCGATGTCTCGAATATCGTGCCAACTGAAACATGAGGTGGCCTGTGTGCAGCACATTCAGCTGGAGAACATCATAAACGAGAGGTTCGGTTGGGTCTCTCGTGAAAACCAAATTGATTTGCAAATGAGTGTATATCTCGGAAGATGTCGATGCTTAGCTGATATTTTACTTCGCAGGTACAGTGGTGAATCAGACCTAAGGTACGAAGCACTACCTGAAGGTCCTACTATTATCATAAAGCTGCCCTGGACAACGGCCAGATCTGGTCCGAAATATTCGCTGACAAGCCGATGACCTCAAACATGACAAAATGTTTTGTAGAGGGCGTACGGACGTTGAGCATTTGATCCACGCAAAAAAGTCTATAGTGTACATGTTCGCAGGAATACCTCGACGCGGCCTTTGTGCTGTAGATTACGCTGAAAATATCGGTATGCTTTTGATTGGGACGGAATCCATCCATTTCGCGCCCCCCCCCCCCTAGCACACAATCACCAACCCATCATCACGCACCACAGCGCTCCCCAATAACGCACTGATGATGTCGCCCCGATTGGTGATGAAACGTTTGCAATTTCATTGCCCAAGTCAGCGAACAAACCAACGACCATCTACACTACCTGAGCTACCGACATTTTCCCCCATAAAAAAACCATCAGGGAATATTCGATTGAATTGCTGTTTGAGTCAAGGTTACTTTTTTTCTTCTACTGCATTAAAAGCTCCAATCAAGGTGAAATCTTTCTAGAGAGTCCGCGAATTGCGGGTAGTCGCGCCACGACAATTTTATCAATATTGTTCTCTCACAGATTTCTTGCCGGTAGAACAGTTGACTATCAGGAGACCATCATATTACCACGCCTCACTCAGCAAGTGACGTCACGTGAATTGCCGGTTGGTCTCTTAGGTGACACTTTTACATCTCATCTCTCTGGTTTGCTAATATGAAATAAAATAAAACATATTTAAGGCAAAATATCTAGAGCCATTTTGATGTGTCTGGTGAGGAAACCTGATCATAGTCGGTGGTTACTATGACGACAGGCATCACCACTTTTTGAATTGTGCCACATATTTGATTGACATTGTGTTTTAGTCAAGTGCAGGCAATTAGCACGCGCTGTCCACTTCATCTACGGCTGCTCCAACTGTAGTGGCCCTTGTGAACTTTGTTTATGGGCTAGTCTTGGAAAAATTGACAAAAATGTTCGCTTTTAGTCCTACACCTGATTCTCGTCATACGTGGCTGTCTACCCACTAACGTGGAAGCCAACCAAAGGTTGTAACCTTCAAGTGCACAGAGCTCAGACGTGAATACAAATCGATAATATAGGTACCATCAAAAAGGTGGGAGAATTTAGTATATCCACAAAATGCTTTTTGTCCTTCTAAATTGATCGGTAAAATCAAGGAACATTATATTATATAATATACGCACATCTGTAATATACTTACACACCACTGATGGCAAATATGCCTAACCCTTTCATCCATTTTCTGTGTAGAGAAACGAATGAACACATTATGATATTTTCTTGGTAGTTCTCTGGTTACTTTATTAAGTTAGACAATTAATGCAGATGTTTGCCATGGTTATGGGTATACCGAAGACAACGCAATGTGTCCGTTGCACTTCCGTCTTTTGAAAGATGGCGCCTACTAATACAAGTTCCAGAGATCGATTTCCGGAACGTGACAGATAAATTTAGATATATTTCTTTGTCCACCATATTTCTAGAGCTTTCATCACTTTCGCAAATCGTTGATTCGCCGACCTGTGGTATCTGCTGCTAACGCACTCCAGTGACTAGTGCCGGAGACAAAAGACTCACAGAAGGGAACACAACCGCTATATTCCGAACAAGCGAGCGCGAGAGCAAAAGTTACAACGGCCCCACGCTATTTAAGGAGCTCTTTCTGACACTGATCCAGACTGTCTGATAGGCGTTTGTGAACACCCATCAACATCGATCGTGCCTCAGTGAAATGCCTGAATGATGATCACATTCGGTCGTGCTTCTGTGGCGTGCAAGAACTCTCATCATGTTTTTCTGAACTGATTGAATGATTGACTGGCCTGGATGCTTGCCGGCTTTCATGTTGAGATTTTGGTGGAGCAGCAGGTTCCGGGTGTTCTGAGGTTACTTTCAGGAATCTGACTTTTCTGATACCAAGAGACGAACCAAAATGAATTCCGAGGATTTCCGATTAGTGCAGTCTTCCCCCGTTTTCTACAACGAAGGTGCAAATAGACTACTAACATGTTGGTTGCAACACACCGTTGATGGGAATCGACGAACTCCACAATACGAACTAAGCGGTTACAAGCCATTGGACACACGGAATTAATCATCTCATCCGCACGGAGATTTTGAAAAGTGAACATTTTCGAGCACCTTCATGAGTTCTTAGAATACAACACAATAACAAACGAACATTACAAATTTTACATATTAAGCTGCACTTCTTATCAGATGTAGGGGCAGAACTTTGACACAGGAACATTGACTACTCGCATGCATCATCAGTAGTACACACAATTACACTAGTTGTCCGATCTCATTCTTTATCTGAAAATCTTCGCTATGTATTGGAATAATTATTCCTCAAGTTCTAAAATCGATGGTTCCGAGAGAAGTAGGTGTGGTTGCTTCGACCAAATAGTGACTGTTTCTTCTGAAGTCAGTTTTCTTTATCGCACCTGGCGTAATAGCCTCCCATAATTTAAGTACGCACTGCGTAGTCTTTCCAGTCTTCGTTAGGTCCAGACACAGTGACCAATCATGATAATTTAGCTTCTTTAGTTATGACAAATCCCATGAGTCTAATATGCACTTGTGGAACAACAACACCGGGCTCGCTCTACAAATCTGCTCTCCAGGGCTGGAACTGCTGAGGTACTGATAAGAACAAGACTCCAGTTCAGTGCTTGCTCTCATTGCCTGAATGGAAAGATTGACTGCTGAAGCAAGAGTGGTGCGAATACAAAATCCAACATTCTCTCAACCATCACCACCAAATCTGCAATTGACCCAAACTCATCATCATCATCATCATTGACAGCATGACATCAGTGTTCAACACCGATGCTTCACTGCCGTACAACCATGACTTATTTGAAAGCCTTATTGTAAAGAAAGGAATAAAGGTGGATGGGGGAGGGACTTAGTGCTAGCTTAACACAATCATTCCGAGGTACCTACACTTCCAGACATTCCCTCAGGCAATCTGGACAGAAACTGACAACAAGAACGCCACTGACATCGGTTGGTAGCCATATCTTGTAGTGTCTCCAACC
>NW_008751755.1:399300-406758 GCF_000715545.1 Opisthorchis viverrini | reverse complement strand
ATCCAGGAATACTAGAATCGTGGGTCGCTTATACGTATGGCGTTGTTCTAGCACCTGACGCAGTGTGAAGATTTGGTCAACGCAACTTCTACCACGCCGGAATCCCGCTTGCTGCTCTCGAGTCAGTATCTCACGAGCTACCGTAATGCGACGAAGCACAATTGACGCCAACAGTCTCGTTACAACCGGGGTCAAGCTGATCCCCCTGTGGTTACCACACTCACACGCGCCCCTTTTTTGAAAACGGGCACTGTCACCGATTCTCCCCAGTTGTCTGGGACAGACTCCTTTTCCCAAATGCAAGCAAACAGATCGGACAAGCGCTGACTTAGGACTTCACCCCGGTCTTTCAACAGTGTGGGTGGAAGGTCATCCGGACAAGGAGCTCGGTGGCGCTTGAGGGAACATATACATTGGTAAACCTCCGAGGCCGTAGGTGGTTCCACGTTCACCGTCCAGGGTTCTACTTCACCTGTGGGCTGCAGATGAGTGCCGGTGGTAGCCAACAAGACATTAGTTGTTCCAAGTATTCAGCCCACCGGTCAAGGCGTTCCTCCATATTCGAGATGGTCGTTCCATTCTGATGTTTGATGCTTTCACTCACAGGTGGTTTCCGGGGACCGGTCGCACGGATCAACTGAAATAATCTTCGGGCATTGCCTGCTTTCTGAGCCCCTTCCATTTCTTTGGCTTTCTGTGTCCACCATACTTCATGGTCGGATCGCAAACTCACTTTCACCTGACGTCTGATGGCTCTTCGCATCGGGTTATGTTCGGGAACTAAACCCAAACTATGAAGTCTCAAAGGGGAAAAACGGCATTGATCTCGCCTCACTACTTACAAGGAGGTTTTATGTAAGACTGACAGATACTCAGGGCTTGGGTCTATCTAGCTATACCCAAAAAAAACGAAACTGGTCGTGGACTGTTGAATAGTTCTTAGTAATTTTGCAAATGAGAAGCAGTTATACTGGAACGTCGTGAATATCGTATGAACTGGGAATCCAGACTGTCTTGTGCAGAACATTCAGTTGAAGAACAACATCATAAACACCGTTGAGTCCCTCGTCAAAACCTAATTAATGTACAACTGAATTCATCTCATAAAATATCTTTTAAAAGCAATCGATTACCTGTCACAGACCCTATTAGCACCTTCAATTAAAAGTAACCAACCATCAAATTCTAATGGTTTCTGCTTAAACGTTTGTATTCAAAGAGGACATTTGGGTATGATTTACACCGTGTAGGTTTTAAAAAAAGGGCGACGTGCAAAATTGGCGAGTGCGTTGCTAAGCGGTCGTTCAAGCCTCGGAAAACTGAAAGTTCATTCTCCGTGACCGATTGTCGAGTTTTCCATGACGGGAGTAACGTAAAATCGAAAAGCTCTCAATTTCTCTCACATTTAGACAAGATGTGTGGGAACATATTGGCCAAAAATTGGAAGTAAATGTTTATACGTGATACACTACTTCCAAGTTCTTCGACATCCCACGACCGATTTCTCCCTTCTAGGCTCTCATAAATTAGGTAGAGTCACTGAGTTTCCGTCAATTTTGTGCTATACTTGAAACGAAATTGCACGGAATTCGAAAACGTATTTAGCTTTGTGAAAGACTCACCTGGCACCCAGCTAAATCTCCCGTTTATCATGAGCCCCAAGAAGGGCGAAACCATCATGGGCTGCTGAATAATTGTAAGCAGACTTATTAGTAGTGTATTACGTCTATACGTGTATCGCGGAATCTCGAATGTCGTACCATCTGAAACATGAGGCGGCCTGATGCAGTACATTCAGTTGCCTGGAAACATCACAAACGACAGGTTCAGCTGGGTTCCAGGTGAGTCTCTCGAAAAACCAAATTAGTTTGCAAATAAATGTATATGGAAAAATAAGTGTTGTTTTCTTCCACTTATTCAGTTTTCTTCTTCTAAGAGTCGCTTTATCATGTCTTAGATTCTTAAAACGAAAGGCCGCGTAACAGCTAGAAGAAATAAACACCTGATTCACGGATATTATGCCATAAGAGGACCGCATCAATTTAACTCGTCTAAGCAGACTTTTTCCAATACAACCCCCTGAGAGTTCAATTTCAACGGTGATTTTCATGCTAACTTACTCTGGGGAGCTCGCGACCCTAAACCGCCTGGCCACGATTGGCTGATCAGCATTGTGATCAACTCACAGTTAGATAGCTTCACTCATCTTCCAATCACGGAAAACATATCACGTGATCATGTATTGACTAACGCTTCGGGTGATGACTTCTCAGATGAAAGTTTTGCTCGTAATGCAAACTATTCTTCCTTCTGAGCCACTTTTGGGGTGATTCGAGAATTTTCAATGAAGTTTTCATCTCTTACGTTAATCAAATCTATGTTGGAGAGCAAAGAAACACTGTGCAGTTGTTGGGCAGATGTCACCAGAATTCAGGGAAATTCGAATCCGTCATCATCAGCAAGGACGAAAGAGGCATAAAATAACAGTTTGCTTGCTCGATTGAACATTAAAACAGCTTTTCGTTTCTTTCTGTTGACCAGTCTACAGTTCACCAGCCGTTTGACATTAACTCCGGATTGAAAAGCACGTCAGACTTGCTGATTTTATAGAATATAAATTCTCCAATTCTGATTACTGATTAGGTAATTAAGCGTGTATACATTCTGTTGTTTACAAACTAGCGACCCGAACTGAACAGCTTTCAGGAACATGGTAACTAGAAATGACAGTCATAAGTAGGAACAAATCTGTGGAAATTCCGTCGAGAATGGTTCAGCTATATATCATATATCATACGCATTATATGGCTGGCTGAATTCCGCAGCGATCCTTAAAAAACGTTAACGTTAAAGAGAATGTATCAAATTCAGTCACCGATACATGGAAATCTTTGGAAATTTTCAAGATACTGAAATATAGTTAGTAGTCTTTGAATGCTGGTGCAATCTTGGAGGATAGTAGTTAGAAGGAAAATTTTCAACCAAAAATTTGCAAACCTGTATTTCATCTTCACCAATGCAGTTCTTCTGATGACATAGAATATAACAGCATCCCACGATTTCGACTACCACCCGGTAGGCTAGTACACAAACTGTAATAGGTGAAACTGGGAGGATTGACTGCCTACAATCATTATGGCTGAACCGGAAACCGGACGGAAAAACATGGTCGACAAAAAACAAGAGGAACAACATCAGGATCACTGTAACCACTGCAAAAAATTCTGTTTTGAACAGACTGGAAGAAAACTCCGAGCCAGAAAAACAGCGATTTGTTTGGTGGAAGAATTCATTCATTATACTCCAAATTAAAAGATCGAGAAATCTACCAAATCAACTTAGAAGACGGTAAATTCTTGGTGCGTCGAGAAGTAAAACAAGTAAAGGGACTTTTAGAAGAACGATTTTGTACAACAAATCAACTGCACACTGAGCCCGAGTTATGCCATTTTTCTGGAAAGGAGAATCCTCTCTACCAAAAAACACAAGTTTAGTGGAGGAGATCAACAGACAGGCAGTGTGAAACACGAACACAAGAAGGGTCTGTGTCAGCAACTGCCTAGTTAAGCATGCCAGTTCTATGATAACACAGACGTCGGTCAAGCTAACCGCAAGCTAACGGAGCAATAAATACATCACTTCGGTCACATAGTAAATCACAGCTGAAGGTGAACCACAAGTAGATCCACACGCTCACCAACAGTCGACTCACCCACAAACCCCGTTGCACCGCCCTGATGATGTCATCTCGGATTCTAACTAAACGGTTGCAAGCAAGTTATTTAGCTGGCGAAGTAAAATAATGACTGCTGGTGTACACAACGACGTTGCCTCCGTACACACCTCCATCATCTCACTTTGACTAAGCCAGGCAATCTAATATGCTGTGCATAGACTGTGGTGCAAGGTCACGTGGTTCTCATTCGGCTTCAGTCTACAGCGCACCTAAGAAATTGGGACCTACAAGGCGGAATAAGACATCCAGAGTGCAAATTTACTGTGAATATTGCTCTAACCGTAACCGTGCCATAAAGCTGAGCCCCAGAAATACGGTTCACATTCTACAGCTATTTTAGGGTACTCCTTTGCCTACTAAAAGCGAAGTGGGCATGACTCACCAGAGTTGTTCTTGTCTTTCAAGGGCAAATACATTCAAGTTTTGAGCACAGGGTTTAATCACAGAGAATCTGTAAAAGCTGTAATGGTCACGACAGATCCATAGGTAATTGTCGTGTGCATCGAGCTCGGTTCATCCATTTTAACGTCAAGGTCACAGAGTAGTCTACATCAAATACCCGCCGGTGGTATGCACACCTATTTAGATGCCGAACTCATGAATGTTGTAAACTGCGGTCCCAATGATTCCTCTGCATTTCCTCCATAAACCCCGTAACAGATCTCACTTTTCAATAGAGGCGGAGTGGATCTACAAAAACATACTACTCTCACGCCTCATCAGTAGTATCTACCGTTACACTGCCATTTTAACTCTTCACTCCGCTTTTAATATGCCTTTGAAAAAGTTTGCCACGAAAACGTACTCATTGGCAGACCAGTTCTGATTCTTCAGAGAGGACGTCAAGTTCTTACTCAAAAGCTGTATGAAATATGGGATACTACCGTTATTGTGACGCTTAGGTGCTCCGGGGTCAGAGATGGCAAATCTTGTACTTAGTCCACTGTCAAATTGTGTTGTCCAAAAAAAGCGTGTTTTGTATTCATGAGGACACAAAGAGAACGCTCGCATTGGTCTAGCCAGCGAAGTATCTGTTGCAATGGCTGTCGGAATAAAGGATCAGGAATAAGTTGATATCCTCTACTGAATTACATCGAAACTAGTCAGCCGAGTGACCTAGACATTTCTACTGGTTAGGTGAGCCAGGGTTACTCTTATAACATTACAAAATCTACCGCCACGTCTTTGACGTTCTACCTTTTGTGAAAAGGCATTGAGGTTTTGTCGATCCTTACCTCTGTACGGTCGCTCTGAAAGTTTATTGCTTTTGCAAAGTGTCTCGATTTAGTGAAACACACTCATTTGTAAACAAATTTGGCTTTACGAGAAACTCACCCGAAACCCAGCTGAATCGCTCGTTTGTGATGTCTCCAGGCAACTAAATGTACTGTTCCCAGGCCTGTTTCTGTTGTTCCGATATTCGATGTACCGCGATACGTGTATATACACAGTACACTACTCATAAGGGTTTGCGATGTTTCCAGGCAACTAAATGTACTGCCCCCAGGCCTGTTTCTGTTGTTCCGACATTCGATGTACGGCGATACGTGTATATACACAGTACACTACTCATAAGGTTACTGAGAATCCTTGGACAACCCATGACCGGTTTCGCCCTTTTCGGGGCTCATCAGGTAGCGCAGTTCCACGTTTCCGTCAACCTAATGTTTTACTTGAAACTGAATTGCACGAAATTAGCGAAATACACTCATTTGCAAACAAATTTGATTTTTGCGAAAGACCCACCTGGAACACTGATGAATCTCTCGCTTGAGATGATTTCAGACCTCGATTTAGATTAAAAAAATGTCACATTGCTGCATTTAAAGCGCATTTCCCCCCTAATCTCTCTTAGGTTGTTTGTTACTTCCAATTTGGGCGGTGTAGTTCATTTTGCCGTGACCTTTTACCGTAACTAATTGAGTGTGAAACAATTACCAAGGTCCCTTTAAAATGTTACCACTGAAGCCCAAATCGAAAGCTATTAGAACATATCGGCGCCGTCGTTGGCAACTCAAGCATCCCTACACATGAACGCTCACCCAAAAGCCCAGTTTCATCCCACACGCATTTTTATGAGTCATAATTGCCTGAGACTCAGTAAACGAACTCCCATTATCTTCATAAAAGAAACTACTCACAAGGTTGCTGAAATTCTTCGATAACCCACGACCGGTTTCGCCCTCCGCTTGGGGCTCATCAGGTAGGCGCAGTCCCAGAGTTTCCGCCAACCTTATGTTCTACTTGAACCCAAATCGGACTGTTTTCGAAAAACACACTCATTTGCAAGTCAATTTGGTTTTCACAAGAGACTCAACTGAATCTGTCGTTTATGATAATTTTCAACTGAATGTACCGCACACAGGCCGCCTCATGTTTCATTTGGCACGATATTCGAGATATCGCAGTATATTTTCATAAAGGAAACTACTCCGGGGTTGCTGAAAACTCTTCGACAACCCAAGACCGGTTTCATCCTTCTTGGGGCGCATCAGGTAGGCGCAGTCCCCGCGTTTCCGTCAACCGTATGTTCTACCTGAACCAGCTGAATCTCTCGTTTGTAATACTCAGAATTCAATAATAATAATAATAAATAATTATAATTGTCCAGCTGTAGCACCCCTTCGGTGCCTAGCTGCCATGCCACACGAAGGAGGCTCGATGGCTGGGATACCGCCAGGTTGCCCAAGCCTAGACAGAGGAAGACTAGTGACAGAGATCGGGTTCGAACTACGGACCTTCCGGTCAGTAAATTCGCGCTCTGACCACTTGGTCCATTCAATAACACTGAAGCCCCTCCCTGTAGTGGACCATTGCACGGTGATATAGCGTCTTCAGTAATTACATCTGACTAATCCATTCCCATAATGAGTAAAGAGGTGAATAGTTACATTTAATTGTCCCACGCGTGCGAATTTGAAACCGCAGCTCTCCACTTAGTTCTGTGGTGCTTATCGAAGGGCAGCCTTTCGGTGTTCGCATAAGCTAGTCTTGTGAGTACCTGATCTCAGCAGAAGTGACTTTTTGGATGGCTTTGTGAACAATGTGCCACTGAAGGTCAGGATTTGGTGGAAATGAAAGATGGCGGTGCACACCAGAATTAGTGAGCATAACATGAGGATAGATGAGCCACCAAGAAATGCGCAGTCCACGTTCGTGTGAAGGGTGCTCACCAGTCTGCATTACATAACACTTGCCGAAAATCGATATTAGGTTCCATCAATAAATCTCTGAATACTTCAGTGGCAAAAGGTGCTGTTGGTGCACCAATCTCTACACAAGACGTATTTTGCTACGCAAGGCCAGTAAATCAAAGGGCCACAACTACATTCACGTCTCAGTATGGAAACAAACGGCTTTGCGGTTCAAATAGATTGGAAATTATATTTTGATGTCTTGTTCTAATCGAAGTTTCAAGTATCTTGTGATGAACATGACTGATGCTCTATTCATTGCTCTATTCATTATTCTCTTGTTTTAATATTCCATATGCTGTACATATTCGCCAATTCGAATACGTACGTGCTGGTTGTCACTCTTCGCTGATTTCTGGATTTCTAGTTTGTCGGGTTATACCGATATACGTACGAAACTTAATTCCCACATTTTGGCGTCGCGATTGGTACAATTCATCATGCCTGCCGAAATGGAACCATTAGATGTTGATTCAACTGCGGGTGGCGTAGAGGAATATTTGGAACGATTCGACATATGGTGCCTCA
>NW_008751755.1:395021-397089 GCF_000715545.1 Opisthorchis viverrini | reverse complement strand
TCTATTCATTATTCTCTTGTTTTAATATTCCATATGCTGCACATATTCGCCAATTCGAATACGTACGTGCTGGTTGTCACTCTTCGCTGATTTCTGGATTTCTAGTTTGTCGGGTTATACCGATATACGTACGAAACCTAATTTCCACATATCTTCTACCTTTTCATTGAGCAAACTTCGCCTCTTTGACCAATTTCAGTGTGACCTGAAATTCACCGAGTTCCAGCTATAACGGCACCGTCTCCATTGTGCTGATTTTTTACACATTCCTTATTGGCCACATCTGGCATACTCATCTGATTTCAGTAGATCTTCAGTGTCTATTTGGTGGGATGGCATGCTATTTCGAATTGGCATGACACATCAATCCACGTTGGTGGAAACTGGGTACTGCTCCATAAATTTAGCTGCATCCACCTGAATAGCTTGTGTGTGTGGTGCAAACCCGAGAGGATAAGGCCAGAGGTTAACGGGATGGCCATCAGTTTATCCAACTATCATCCACACTTCTTCCCATTCGTATGAATACAAGTGAAATGTAGAACCCCAAGATGCACTAAATGACTCAGTGTGTGGCCCATGCCACTCAGAAGATGCATCCTGGACACATATATGGTAAGCCACTGTTAGCAGTCATTTAGCTGGGTTGGTGCAACAATCGTTAGGGAGAGTTACCACCAGCACCGTCGTGAAATCAATGTTCCGGGGATGTTCGGAGCTTTGTTGACAGGGACGGGATCAGCCTAGCAGTTTAACGCAGAGGTGTCCACTACGGCTAGACTAAGGGATGCATCACTAATAAGATATCCACCTGTTGTTTTTCAGTTAGCCACGATTTGATCTGATGCTCCCAACATGGTGATCCTTGCTGAAAGCCAGTTTTAGCCTACATCTGAGCTCAGTGACATGAAGTGCTTGGCACGCCAAAACATATTTGTAGATTTGGCGGTGGTGGTCAAAGAAAGTTAATTCTGGCGCCATCGTGCTGCTAGCCATCTGGTCTGGTCTCAGGAACTTAGAAGGGATCTGGTTGATTGACCGTCCTCTATTCAATGTGATGACAATAAACAATCTGACAAGATGTCGAACGACTATCTGAGCTCGCATAATTCTGCTGTTTCTTATTCTCACTTAATCAGTCGATAGCCATGCAAATTACGTTGAATTTAATGATGCGGTGTCCACTAAGCGTTATCCGGGCTGATGTTCTGGAATATGTTTGGAGTATTCGAGAATTTCCTAAGGTCATCTCTTCTAGTACAGTAGTACTTAGCCTGGGACAATTTGATGCATGCTTTGGACATTCTATTCGTTCGTATACCCCGTCTGAAACGGGATATATTAATGCGTCAGTGATGCACTGAAGACTGCTCACTTATCAGCTGATCTAATGTACTCCATTGTGATTGGTTAATGGATGTGAAATAGGGCCACGGAGAATCAATAGTGTAAATAAGAGAGCATACAAGTGATACCGATGTTGAGAAAAACCGCCTTCCACTTGGAGTTAAGAGCTGAAAATCTGGAGACCAAGACAACCAGCCCTACACCCCCCAAGGATCTTTCCATTCCACTGAATATGCGTGAACGTGTGCGCCCAACCCGTTCTGAACAGCTCATCAAGTTTAGCTTGGTGAACGAATTTAAATGCTTCGAGTAAATTCCTGTATAAAATTTTTACTAAAACTTGTATCACGATCAACAAAAATGGTCTTCCAAAGGGAAGCGGAAGGCATCCCTCGGTCCCAAAGGCGTTAATTTAGTTCACTGCTAACTCATGCGAAGAAAGGATTTGCTATAAAACTGGACAATGGTCACCCAAGTTGAACAACTGACAGTCGGTTTGTTTACAGCTTGCCTTCAAAGGTTTTGTTATTCTCCGAGAATCTAGCGGGATTGTGAGCGAACAAACTGGATGAGAGGATGGAAACTACTGCAGTGAAACGTATATGTGTAAACAGCAAAGTTGTCATACAAACCGGCAAAGTTAATTCTGCTTTGCAATTGTTCGGTCGTAAATCGATTTTAGAATGATATCTATATGATATTAAGTACCATGAGCCCCAAA
>NW_008751755.1:390294-393674 GCF_000715545.1 Opisthorchis viverrini | reverse complement strand
TGGAGCCCAGCTGCGCCTCTCGTTTGTGACGTCCGTGATGCTCAAACTATTCAATTCAAATAACTGTCACTGAAGCCTCCCTGTAGTGAACCATTGCACAGTGATATAGCGTCTTCAGTAATTACATCTGACTATTCCCCTAATGTCGAAGGGTAGGCAATCGGTGCTCACACAAACTAGTCATGTGAGTACCTGATCTCAGCAGAGGTGAATATTCGGATGGGTTTGTGAACAATGTGCCACTGAAGGTCAGGATTTGGTGGAAATGAAAGATGGCGGTGCACACCGGAATTGGTGAGGATAAAAGGAGGATGAACGAGCCACCAAGAAATTCGGGATAATACCAAACTTTGGTCAAAGACTCAGCGATGGTAGTACATACCTTACACACGGGACAGAATATATCTGGAGAACTTGGTAGTTTCAAGACGGGGACATCACAACTTCTGATAGCCCAGGCGATGGAAAGTATGAAGCATCTCAGCGTGAACAGAATCGAAGGTGTGAAACTTGCGAGCGTACGGAGTTGACAAGTGAATGTGTGTGACTGTCAATGCACGTAGAATCATTAGCAAAAGCAGGAAATTTCCGATCCGACTAAAGGTCACAGAACCCCCTCTTCCTTACAGAACTATCGCAGCACTAGCTCATCCACACAGATGAATGGGAAGTACGAACGAAATTCAAGAGGGATCATCACGTGAACCGTACTGAAAGAACTAGATCCTAGGCTAGACCCAAATCAATGTAGCTTTCCCCATCGGCTTGACAGTGTAGCGACCCAGTCACCCACATACTTGACTGTTCAGCTCACAGTCGCTCACTGGATCGCGAGACTTGTTTTTTTTTTCATACGCCTCACCGGCCATCAACTGTCTGCACCGCCTAGTCAGCGTAGCAACCACTCATGTGCCGACGCGCCCACGTACACGCATGGGACATACACAAAGGGAAACCGAACCCAGTCAGCACACAGACTCGCGCGCGCGCAGGGAGCAAGGAGTCAGCCAAGCACTCCAAGTCCACGGACAATCATGGAACACGTGTAGCAGCTATACTACGAAGAAAACATGTTCCCACCGTCCATACTTTTATCAAGGGACTCTCACATATGATAAGTTCCCTTTTTTTGACTCGCTCCCATTTCGCACTGTATTTGTTGTTATACTTGTCGCAACCATACTAAAAACTTCTATTAGTGCACATACACCTTTTGATTTGTATTATGGTCACCATCACTGTGCACTAAAACACTTAGTCACCCACCCTAACACATAAAATCCCTCGACTTACACCTAACAGAGATTTAGCTTGATTTAGCTGATTGGTTCTCCTTCCACCATAAATCTCGACCAACCTCGTAACCTTGGCCTGATGAAGCTTTTGTGTCAAAAGTGAAACGTTGTCCAGCAATAAATCTGTCAATTGTTATCATACTTTTCCGAAAATGGTGGCTCGAGGTCTAAATGAGAACAATTCCGTTGGCTATAGGAGAAAATAAGTAATTATGCAAGCCTCATGGCGTTAGACGGAATCCCGTAGTAAAACGGTTTTGTCGCTCGCATTTAGGCGTCCCTATGGCCAGAAAGCACAACTCGTATGCTATTGGCCTGAAGATCGGACCGCTTACCGGTTCAGGATTACTGTGGGCTCCAATTGGCCGAAAGTATGCACTCGACAGCCAATCAGGTTTCAGCATCTGAAGGATGCCGATTGCCACGGTCGTGTCGCGAATGAGCCGGGACTTTCCAGAATTTTGTCGCCTCATCTACTTTGTGCATGTGTGTTCGACCTGGTTTTGAGCATTTAACACACGTGCACTTTTGTTGGTTCTTTTTTCCGAAACTACCAGCTCAGAATGTTTAGACGGAGAACCGAGCTGAGCGATCTCCCTTATTACACATGGTTAGTTCCAAAATGCACGTGGTCCAGTTGAAATATAGACTATACGGGGGGTTTGTTTTTCCTACCACATTAGCATTGTTTTGGACAGAACCTGCCTTTGTACACAGAGGTGGAATAAACTGATCAGTGATAACATTCCTAGGGCTGTTCAGTAAACGCGCATTTTTGGGAAAACGGGAATGAGATTATTTAGAGTTGCTTCTAGTATGGACTCAAGTGGAATATAAGTTTGGAGGAAATTTAGTGGCTACGTTTACTTGGTAAGCTCCAAGAAGGGCGAAACCTCACGTGAACTGTCAGAGGGTAGTTTGTTCTGTCAAGACAAAATACTGGATTCCGTTTCAGGGTCTACCCGAGACCCACTGCGAATGAAGCGTTTTTTTATGCTTTTTCATCCTTAGAGGCATGAAGCACTATGATGTGTGCTCATTTGACAGTGTTCCAAGTTGCCTCATCTGCCCGTCGACAGTGCTGCACAAACCAGTCAAGGCGATATACAACACATGATTTGGAGCAAGCGGCGCAGGATGGATAGTTGGTGAGGTGGGGCGATCGAGCTTCACCAAGTTGGCAGGAAAGTACACTCTTCAAAGTGAAGCATTCAAACAACTGTTGATGAGAAGTTGAATGACGCCGTCTTCATATGTTGAACAAAGGAACATAGGTCTTTGTCAGACGGTTGAAACGGAACCATATAGTTCTCCTGATTTACCATAGACGTTTCCAAGCAGAGCGTACGCTATAACGCTTTTCTTTTCCTGGGACTGCTCCGAAAGTTAATGAGAAATTTATATATTTTACCACCTTAGTTCAAGAAGAACAAATTTCGCGCTCTGTGACTTTTTGAAAGAACCACGCTGACCAAACTCATTAAGAATTCTCAACGAAACAGAAGCAGTGAACCAGGCGAACGGAGATTAAATTTTTTTGTTAGATTGGCTAAGAGGACATTTGAGCTCGAATTGCCCTAAGGGCGCAAAAAATACACAAATGAATGTGTCAAAAGTTTCTGAATAATTTTGTGACAGCCGTAATTTTACGACCTCGGTGAAAGGCAGTTAGGCTGAAAGGACCAATAAAATGGTGTTTGATTTGGTTGATGGGATATTATCTTGCCTTGGGCGTGAAAAAAAATCAAGAATTGTTGCTTGTCTATTTATGACTCGCACAATGTAGGCATACCGTTTCGCCTAGGTGTGCATCAAAGGACTCCTTATGCACTCTGGAGGCTTTGTGTGTGGTATTCGATTCGAGGTATAAAATCGAATGCTTTGTCGAACGTATTAGTGCACTGCTGATGATGGCAATAACACAAATCAGAAGGTATATGCACTAATAAAGGTTTTTAGTACAGCTGACAATGGTGAGATGCCATACCTATAAAAATAAATACAAAACAAAATGGGAGAAAGTCAAAAGAGAAACTTATCCTCTGTGAGAGTTCCTTGGTGAAGTTCGGACGGGCGGGAACGCGT